>NC_037544.1:9224995-9231245 GCF_001531365.2 Cynara cardunculus var. scolymus
GTCATAAAAGGCGAGTATTGCCTTAAATCTTTTCAGAGAAATTCTGGTCTTTTTAGTCTGATGATTCAAAGAATCTTTGGTTACAATATTTGTTTTATATTGAGAATATTGAATCTTTAAGCAGATGTATTTTAGTAATAGAACTGAGGTTCATAAGTTTATTCTTTTATATATATCATTGAGACTTGCATCATTGGATTGTATTACAAATATTTCTGAGCAAAGTTACTTTATTATATTTTGGTGTTTATCACCCTGTCTTTGCAAAGAAGGGATTTTCCCACTAGACCCTTCTGGTCTAACCCTCATTTTCTGTTTTAAATTATGCAATGCAGGAATAGCGAGGTCTGAGGATATTAAAGGGAAAGGGAGAATGTGATTATTTTTCTAATCTGTTATCTGCTTTTGAAGATACATGTTGTATTACATGTAATAGTACAGGATTTGTTTTGGAAATTTTTATATGTAGATTTTGTACATATAGTAATCCTTGTACTAGTGGGACCTTATGATGTAAATTATAATTCTATGTAATGAAATATGTGATTCATGCAAATGTGGAGTTTGGGGGTGTTACAGAAGTGGTATCAGAGCCTTAGTTTAAGAGATTTAGGTATTCAAAGCATGATGTCTAGACTTAAACTGTCATTTGCATGTTAAGAGTCCCAGACATTATTAGTATCACTGGGAATAAAATATAATGGGTTAAAGAGGGCAGTATGTAAGGTGAATTCTAATTACAAATGGCCAATGTAATTATGAATTTACAGGTACATACCTATACTCGGATACCATATTATATTTGGAAATGTGAATACATGATATTTAATATTAAAATATCTGTAGATGTCTAGCCAATCGAGAAGATTAGAAAGAATTGCCCGCCTGAATCTGAAGAAAGGGAGGAATCTCCCGTTAATCCACCAACCTATACCTCAAGGAGTAGAGGTCGAGGGAGGAGTCAGATTCCTGAGAGGAGTCAAGCTGAGATTCGCTCTGATCAAAGGGAATCTATTTCTGGGAATGCTCAACAGGAACAGAGGCAACAATCAGAGTTTATAACTAGGAACGATCTTGTAGAAGAAATGGAAAAACTGAGGGAAACTCTGATATCTATTATGGGACTGCCAGCTAGAATAGAAACCGAGCAAGTTGGAATTAATCCTCCAGCTCCCTTAGCAGGCAGTAACACTCAGGGAGGGGACATAAAGATGTTTATGACGTGTAAACCTCCAACTTTTTCAGGGGAAAGAGGATCCAGTAAAAGCAATGTGCTGGATAAAAGAGATTGAATCGGTATTCAACACCAGTAGGTGTTCTGAAGAAAATAAGGTTAGATTTGCAGTGTCTATGCTTAAATCTAATGCCTTATATTGGTGGGATGTGGAATCCTCAGCACGACCAAATATACTACAGGCCATGTCTTGAGAAGAATTTGTGAATAAGTTCAAAACACAATTCTGTCCTACGACAGCAGTAAGACAGATGGAGGAGGATTTTCTGAAACTAGAACAAGGGAATAGATCTATGCAGGATTATACCGAGAGATTTATTGAGTTTTCCCGTTTTGCTGAACATTATGTATCTTCAGAATCCCGAAAAGTAGAAAGGTATATTTGGGGTCTGAAACCTTCTATTCGGGAGTTAGTGATTGCTATGAACCCTGAAACTTTCTCTTTAGCCGTCAATGCTGCCGAAGTTACTGAAAGAAATAAGAATCGGCAAGGAGAAGAGAAATTTGTTGAGAAAAGAAAGTGGGAGGGGTCTTCAGTCAGTTTTTGAAGAACAAATTTACTAAAACAAAAAACCGTGCTCCACAACTGCCACCTGTTAGAAACTGCCCGCAATGTCAGCAGGTGCATCAGGGAAATTGTCCGTTTGAACCAAAAAGATGTTATCGTTGTGGGGAGACAGGGCATTTTTCAAGGGACTGCACTACACCCAAAAGGTGTTTTCAGTGCAATTCACCTGACCACATTCGACCAAATTATCCACAATTGAGAGCTCCTCGTCTAACAATGGGAGGAAATACTCCCAGTAACCGCAGAAGGCCTAGTGCACCGAGGGGAGGYCAGAGTGGAGCCAGGGGTAGATCGTTCCAAATGACAAAGAACGAGGCARAARCAACCCCAGATGTAGTAACAGGTACTTTTCTTCTGAATTCTATACGTGCTAAGGTGTTGTTTGATTTTGGTGCAAAATTTTCATTTGTATCACCATCATTTGCTCAATATGTATGTCTGAATTATGTGCTACTAGATGAAGATTTAGTACTTGACACTGCTAATAGTCAAGAATCTGTTACTAGAGTATTCAATAATTGTGTTATTATTATTGAGGGATGTGAGTTACCGATTCGACTGTTCCCTATGCCGATGAAAGAGTTTGATATAGTGGTGGGTATGGACTGGTTGGCAGAGCATCAGGCCAGTATTGTTTGTAATAAGAAGATGATCAGAATTACTCTGCTAGATCAAGAAACAGTTATTATTTATGGTGATCGTCAGGATCATCATACTAGTTTACTATCTGCAATAAGAGCCCAAAAGTCTATTCGGAAGGATGCCAGGGGTGTTTAGCACATGTTATTGATGCAAAGAAAGAAAAAAGGAAACAGGAATTGATTCCAATCGTTAATGAATACCCAGAACTCTTTCCAGAGGATTTGCCTGGGTTACCGCCAGATCAAGTCATTGAATTCTGGATTGATCTTATACCTGGGGCAGCACCAGTGGCCAAGGCACCGTATAGATTAGTTCCTTCAAAACTGAAAGAATTGGTTACTCAGTTGAAGGATCTGACTGATAAAGGATTCATTAAACCTAGCACTTCATCTTGGGGTGCTCCGGTCTTGTTTGTCAAGAAGAAAGATGGATCTATGCGAATGTGTATAGATTATCGAGAATTGAATAAATTGACCATCAAGAACAAGCATCCTCTGCCAAGGATTGATGACTTCAACTGGTAGGAGCAAGTTATTTCTCAAAAATCGATTTGAGGTCAGGATATCATCAGCTTAAAGTCAGGGAGGAAGACGTTGCTACAACAGCTTTTCGAACCAGTATGGGCATCATGAATTTCTAGTTATGTCATTCGACTTAACTAATACGCCCGCAACTTTTATAAAATTTAGTGAATAGGGTATGTAAAGAATACCTTGATAAATTTGTCATTGTATTTATCGATGATATTCTTATATACTCTAAAACCGAAGAAGATCATGCGGAACATCTTCGTTTGATACTGGAATTGTTAAAAAGAGAGAAGTTGTATGCCAAATTGTCCAAGTGTGAGTTCTGGTTAAGGAAAGTTCAATTCTTGGGTCACGTTATCTCAGGAGCAGGGGTAAAAGTAGATCCAGCAAAAATCGAAGCAGTTGAAAGGTGGGAAGCTCCAAAGACTCCTTCTGAAGTCCGAAGCTTTTTGGGACTGGCAGGCTACTACCGTAAGTTCATTCAGGACTTCTCTAAGATAGCCGTGTCATTGACCAAATTGACTCGGAAAAATTTTAAGTTTCAGTGGGAAAAAGAACAGCAAGAAGTTTTCCAACTATTAAAGGATCACCTCGGTAGTGCGCCGGTGTTAACTATACCAGATGGATCCGAAGACTTTTTCGTATACAGCGATGCTTCAAAGTTAGGATTAGGATGTGTTCTGATACAGAGAGGAAAAGTGATTTCTTATGCGTCAAGACAAATGAAGGATCATGAGAAGCAGTATCTGACTCATGATATGGAGTTAGCTGCGGTGGTATTCGCTGTAAAAATCTGGAGGCATTATCTTCTGGGAACAAAGTGCCAGATTTATACAGATCACAAGAGTCTACAGCATCTGTTTAACCAGAAAGAATTAAATATGCGACAACGTCGGTGGATTGAACTTGTTAATGATTATGACTGTGAAATCCTTTACCACCCAGGAAAATCCAACGTGGTAGTTGACGCTTTAAGTAGAAGAGAAAGGAGTGGGACTACTAAAACTGTGGCAATGAGAATAAGTTTAGTCCCTGATATCCATAAAGAAATTCTGAGATGTCAGAAGGAAGCTATGAAAGAAGATCTTATCAAATCAGAAAGGTTGGGTAAGATGATTTCAACCTTGGAACCAAACGACAAACGATTATGTGTTTTCAAGGGCGAATTTGGGTACCAAGTTTTGGGGATACTCGGAATTTTTTTTTATCAAAGCCATAAATCTCGATACTCTATTCATCCAGGTACCAATAAGATGTACCGAGATTTGAAATATTTTTATTGGTGGCCCGGATTGAAGAAAGATATAGTTAGATATGTGGAACAGTGTTTAACGTGCCTACAGGTTAAGATCGAGCATCAGAAACCGTATGAAAGTCTTCAATCTTTGGAGATTCATGTATGGAAATGGGATCACATTACGATGGATTTCGTCATGAAGTTACCTCGAACCCAAAAGGGGTATGACACGATCTAGGTAATTGTTGATCGTCTATCTAAGTCAGCACATTTTCTATCCATAAGAGAAAATTACTCTTTAGAAAAGCTGGCTCAGATTTATATCAGAGAAATTATCACTAGGCACGGTGTTCCATTGTCTATTGTTTCTGATAGATATAGCCATTTCACCTCAAAGTTCTGGGAAAGTTTGTAGAAAGCTCTGGGGTCTGAAATTTGGCTAAGTACAGCTTATCATCCGCAGACTGATGGGCAGAGTGAAAGAACTATCCATACCCTCGAAGATCTGTTGAGAAGCTGTATCATTGATTTTGGGGGATCATGGGAAGATCATTTGCCACTAATAGAGTTTGCGTATAACAATAGTTATCATTCCAGCATCCAAGCAGCACCATATGAAGTATTGTATGAACGTAAATGTAGAACGCCGTTGTGTTGGAATGAAGTGGGTGAGAGGCAGTTAACGGGTCCTGAAATTGTCCAAGAAACTTCTGAGAAGATCGAACGAATCCGTGAAAGAATCAAAACAGCACAAGATCGTGGAAAAGTTATGCTGATAATCATTGAAAGCCGATTGAATTTGGTGTAGGTGATTTTGTGATGTTGAAAGTTTCGCCATGGAAGGGTGTCATCAAATTTGGGAAGAAGGGTAAGCTCAGTCCAATGTATGTTGGGCCATTTAAAATATGTAAACGAATCGGGCCAGTGGCATACCAGTTAGAACTACCAGAAGAGCTAAGTCTTATTCACAACACTTTCCATGTATCGAATTTGCAGAAGTGTTTAGCTGGTCTGAGTCTCACTATACCGCTACCAGAGGTCAAACTAGATAGCAAATTAAACTTTGTAGAAACACCAGAAGCCGTAATTGACCGAAAGATCAGGGTGTTGAGAAACAAAGAAATCAGTCTGGTTAAAGTACAGTGGAAGTTTCACAAAGGACCAAAGGCAACTTGGGAATTGGAGTCAAAAATGAGAGTAGAGTATCCATGGCTCTTTGATTAAAGGAATTCCGGGACAGAATTCTTTTGAAGGGGTGGATAATGTGATAACCGGGTCCTGATTATTACCAAAGGTATTTATTATTTGAGTTAATTGTTTATGTGAATACGTGCCTACATGGGATATATGTGAAAATATGGTATATATATATATATATATATATATATATATGTGTGTGTGTGTGCATAAGTATGCATGAATTGTATATATATATATATATATATATATATGCATGATTTTTATATTCATGCATGTGGGAGGGGTGGTGAGAAGTGACCGACTTTCCACTTTTGGAAAGTATATTTAGAGGGTTTTGAGAATTTAGTAAGTGTCTGGCTTCATTTTAAGAATTTTGGGAGAATTAAAGTGAAGGTTATTCGGATAAGCATTTTGGCTTGCATTCTTCTTCTACTTCAAAATATGAGTCCATAATTAAAGGTGAGTGGTTTCTAAAAATACACTTTTAAAAGCTTTGATTTTTACTATAAGAACTGCATATTATTCTTAAAAATTTGTTCTGTGCAACTTGGGTTTAAATCGGACAAGGGTTGATCGGACTAGGTATAAACCGGACAGGGTTTGTCGGGTTTACTTTTAAACCGAGTAGGAGTTGTCTGATTTAACTATTAATCGCTTAAGTGTTGTGCGATTTAGGATGTTAGTGAGAATTTTGAAATATATAAACCGGACAAAGGTTTTGAACGGAGAAGTAGGAATACGACCAAGCATTGTGTGGTTTAGCCTTAAATCGCTTAAGGGTCGTGCGGATTAGTCATAACCGATCACGTATTGAGCGGTTTAGTCTTAAACCGATCATG
>NC_037544.1:9232030-9234191 GCF_001531365.2 Cynara cardunculus var. scolymus
GTCATAAAAGGCGAGTATTGCCTTAAATCTTTTCAGAGAAATTCTGGTCTTTTTAGTCTGATGATTCAAAGAATCTTTGGTTACAATATTTGTTTCATATTGAGAATATTGAATCTTTAAGCAGATGTATTTTAGTAATAGAACTGAGGTTCGTGAGTTTATTCTTTTATACATATCATTGAGAACTGCATCATTGAATTGTATTACAAATATTTCTGAGCAAAGTAACTTTATTATATTTTGGTGTTTATCACCTTGTATTTGCAAAGAAGGGATTTTCTCACTAGACCCTTCTGGTCTAACCCTCATTTTCTGTTTTAAATTATGCAATGCAGGAATAGTGGGGTCCGGGGATATTAAAGGGAAAGGGAGAATGTGATTGTTTTTCTAATCTATTATCTGCTTTTGAAGATACATGTTGTATTACATGTAATAGTACAAGATTTGTTTTGGAAATTTTTATATGTAGATTTTGTACATATAGTAATCATTGTACTAGTGGGACCTTATGATGTAAATTATATTTCTATATAATTAAATATGTGATTCATGCAAATGTGGAGTTTGGGGGTGTTTTAAACCATCGTCGGGAGTCGATCCTGTCAGAATATCGAGAGATATCTTACAAAATAGATTGAGCCTCTGTGGATAAGCTAGGCATAACTAAGCTTTCGCACCCCAACGTCAGTAAGGACCCATAAAGCTGCCTTCGCGGCGGATGAGTAGGCCAGCATGAAAGTTCCATTTCAGCGAACAGACCGCATCGAAGATATATTTATATATATATATATATATATACACACACAGTTACAGTTATCTCTGACTTTTTTCGCTAAGAAAGTCTCTACTCGGCGGGCTACTCCAATAATTACTTTATGCTTTGTTTCCCCTCTCTATTCCCATGTAACAGAAAACCTTCCACTGGCAGGCGAATGTGTTTTTCACAGGATTTATCGTTACTCATGTCAGCATTTCAAACACTCGCTAAACCCCTATTGAATAGGGCGTGTAGTAGAAAAGTCCAAAGCAGGTTTCCCCTCAAAAGAGAAGAAATGGCACCAATCGATTCAATAGAAGGCATTAAGCAGACAGAAACAAACAAAAAAATGCATGTCGCACTCACAAAGGACTCCGCCCTCAGTCTGACTAACCTTTCTTTGTTCTGCATGAATCATAAATAAGCTCTACCAAGGATTGCCAAGCATCTGGTACTAAGTTTTCCACGACATATTTTGACTCTGATTTTCACTTCATTCGGTTTTGCGCCCGCTTAGGTTAGATGTGCTTCCTTAAATATCGGGTTGCCAAGGGTTGTTTCCGGAGGAAATGGGATTCGAACCCATGATTTAGCAACAAGACCATCATCAGCAGATGATTGAACAATGGATGCGTTGAGGAGATCAGCCCTAATTGAAGAAAGGATAGGCAATTGAGAGAAAATAGGACAAGAACCATCAAGAAATTTCATGCTTTTGTTCCTAATTGGGTAAACCGGCTCAACATATCGGGAGAGCCACCCTCATTCTATCTCGTGGAATGTTTTACAACAATAAGGTATCACACTAGCCTTCTCAATAGCCTAAGCTGCAATAAATCCTTACACCAGTGCTTGACTTTATTGATAATAGATGACAAATCACAGACAAAAAAATATAATAAATATATAAAGCAACGGAGCCATCATAGTATTTTTGAATTCCTCCAAAAGGAAAAGCGCAGCTATGCGATGGAAGGGAAGGAGCCTAAACTGATAAATAAGAATAAAAATTATATATATATATATATATATAATCTAAGACTTTCTTGCCTTATAAAATTGACCTTTGTCCCCTTTTCTCACTAAATTAAAATTAGGGAACCATAAATAGAATCGGTTTGAGTGAACTGACTGATATTCCTCTAACTCTAAACCTGCCTATTGCATGTTCATCCATCTTCATTCCAAAGGCGAGCATATCCTTTGAGTGACTGTAACTACTATCTTCAAAAAAGTATCAAAATGCAGTTATATAAGCTACAAGGAGTGAAGCTACGATAGACCCAACCTAATTCATGTTCCTCGGGTCTGCTTTTTTTTTAAGAAAGCAAGGAGGTGATTTGTTCGCTRGGCGATTCAGCGAGCCAAATCGCACTAATGCGATTCATTCGCCTACTATCCTAT
>NC_037544.1:9234426-9271918 GCF_001531365.2 Cynara cardunculus var. scolymus
CGCCTACTATCCTATGGTGCAATTCAACCTCTTAGTAAGACTAGGGCTAGGAAAACTCATTCTATCTGGGCCCAGGTAGGTGAAGCGTCTAGCTTAGGGGGCGCCAAAACCCTGAAAGTGACGTAAGTCTGTTTTGGTAAGAAACTATATTTTGGGAAATGTTTCTAACAAGCGTGGTGACATAAGTCTGTTTTGGTAAGAAACTATATTTTGGGAAAGGTTTCTCCCAGATGTGGTGACATAAGTCTGTTCTGGTTAGAAACCATATTTTGAGAAATGTTTCTTCCAGGAGTGTTGATATTTGTTTGTTCTGTAATGAAACTTTGTTTTAAGAGGTAGTTCCCCCAGAAGTGGTGACAATTGTCTGTTCTAGCTTGGAACTGGGTTATGGGTACTTCCAGACGTGGTGACTTTTGTATGTTCTGGCAAGTAGCCCTGTTTTAGAGAAGGAATAAGGGTGGCATATCAATGAGAGGTATACCTATGGTTATAAGGGTGGCAATGTCAGATATAGGTATTGATATAGCTCTTGTTATTATCACTAATTAGATACAATAGCTCTAAATCAACATTTCTTTGTGACTTAATGAATTAGAAGTATTGTTCTCTTTAGAAATAATAATTTAGATGTTATTAAGAAGGAGGAAATGGTTTGTCATCAGAGGCTTTGATTGCCTAAAAAGTTTTCTATCGAAGTTTTAAGCACATATGTGAATGATATAGAGGGGCTTTGGTTGGTCTTTTAAAAGGACCAGAGGACCTCTGGTTATGTGAAAAGATTTTTAAAACATTTTGGAAATTTCATGAGTCAGAAGCTCTGTATGTATTATACAGAAACTCTGTATTTTGAAGGGTTATTTCTTATTATATAAAGTTTCGTACCGAGCTCTATGTCTGAGTTCCATTTCATAATTATGTCTTTTAAATTCATCTTTTCTTTAAATATTTATAAAAGAGCAATGAATCATAGGAACTCTGATTCTAGCTTATTTTGTCTTTTAAAATTTATGTTAAGTTCCTTCTGGACCAGAGGCTCTATTTGATCTAGAAGATCTCTGGTTGAGTATTATATCACCTAGATACAGTGGTTCTAGACAATAGAACCAGAAGCTCTGGTTGGTAAAGGTAGAGGAGCTCTGGCCCATTGAGCCAGAGGAGCTCTGGCCTATTGAGTGAGAGTTTTATACTAACTCTGGGTTATAGAGTAATGCATTTGGATTATGTGTTGAGGCAATTTGTTGGCTATATATTTTGATCATCTAATTGGATTACATTCTTTTGTTGAAATGCATTTATTTCTGCATAAAAAATATTTTATTAGATTTTGGTGTTCTTCACCCTGCATTTGCAAATAAGGGGTTTACTCACTACACCTTCTGGTCTAACCCTCATTTTGTGTTTCAAAAATATGCATTGCAGGATCTATGGGGTTGCGGGATAGTAAGGGGAAGGGGAAAATGTAATTGTTTCCCTTATATGTTATCTGCTTGTGAAGATCAACTGATGATTGCATATTTTGAAGATACATGTTGTTATACATGTGTTAGTTCAAGGATTTTATTTTGGAATTTTTCATATGTAAATATTGTATATACTGAATCCTTGTACTAGCGGGACCTATGTGGTGTAAACTATATTTCTTTGATATGAAATATGTGTTATATGCAAATGTGGAGTTTGGGGTGTTACACAAATAACTCTAAAGATTGAAGGTTATCACTGAGCATAAAGGACTGAATGATTAGGTGGAAAGAGTGGAGCCTAATATGTTTACATCTATTATGCAAAAGGTAAAATGGTATCCATGAACACCTGTTTTTGCATTTTCATATTCTAATGATGTGTGGAAAACAGTCAAAAGAACAACTAGATGGAAGACGTCGACAATATGTGAGTACCTGCCCATACAAAATGCAAAGAACGATCGTAAAAAGGAATAGTTATTGACATATTCCAAAGGGTAATCTTCAGATAAATGATCTACCTAATCTTGCAAGAAAGGAACTGAAGACTTTTTACTAGCAGCACGCGAGATTATGATAAAATGGTTAGTCAGGTTTGAACCGTGATTTATGCAAAATTTCTTGTGGAAAAGCTCAAAGACGATAACATTATGCTCTTAGCTGATGGAAGTTGGTTACAGTTTTCAAGCTATATGGACAATAATAGAGCTCCAACTAATGGATAAATTTTTGGAAATGATGAACATCCGACATGAAACTTGTATGCATGGGGAGAAAAAAGGGTTCGGATTTTAACTCAAGGTCGTCATGCAATTAAATGGACTAAATTTAGAGTTATAGAGCGAACGTCCAAGAGATCGAGGATGCAACGACCTTTCTCGGCTTCTCTATAGTGTGATAGTTGTTTTTTTATGTTTGAGTTGTATGGAATTTCCTTATAGTTATTTTTGTTGATCCTCTCATTCATTGATTTGATGATAATCCTTTTTATCTATCAAAATATTATGTTTATGTCTATTCAATTTCAACAATCATCACTGAGTCTATTTAGTGATCGTTGAAACATGTATTGTAACTCTACAGAGACAGTTATACTTCAAGAAAACAAAACTCACACCCAAGAACATTCAACAATATCGAAGACTGAAACTGAAGTGACTAGTGCGTTCGTGATCTGAAGTGGTATTTAGTTATTACAACCTGGTCAACATATGTGTGACAACTGCACAAGCCTCAGTGAATGCTGAAGAGACCTCCAGCGTCATTCCAGCATTCAATGATCAAATTAAGTTTGTCATGAACAAATGTTTTTGTCTTGTCCTTCCATACACAAAGTATTAACCCATACCCTCTCTAGAGTATAGTACAGCACGGAGCCGATTAGTTGACTCTAGTGCTCACCAACTCTATGAAAGGATGTCTGCTCATGAATAGACAAAAAAAGTATTCACTGTAGCAAAGGACAAGTTTTCCTCTAAAAGCCTTATGCGTGTTCTACCTCTTTTGAATTGCATTTAATGCAATGGGTATAAATAGCTTAGTGCTCTCACCACTCAGATATACAAGCGATACAAGCAGATTAGAATTCCTTTCTCTAATTCTAAGAAGCATACCCAAGAAGGACACACTTCTAGTCTTATTTCTTCGGTAAATCTCTTATATTTGCTAAGTGTATCTATGTGTATTTCTAGATTGTTTTAGATAGGTTTTTCTTTACCTTGTCTATTCCGCAAACAATCTGTAAAAATCTGTATTGATCCTTCTATATCAATATATATATATATATATAAGTGAAAGTTACTACGTTTGTATTCATCCTCCCCTTCTACAAACTGATCACCTCTAAACTCTTGTGGATCCGGTTGGGACCAACAATTTTGGCTTTTAGTTAATTGATATGATGGTTGTTCCAACCAACTTTGTTAGTAATTGAGTCTATTGCTCTCGAGATCAATATTGGGTCATGTCCTAGTTATTGATTGAACTTGCTTTTGGTTGGTTTGTTCCATGCCATTTAGGTGTATTATCTTACTTCATTCGTTTCGAAATAAGTATCCATATTTTTATTTTTATTTATCCTAAGATAAGTGTCCTGTTTTAAAAATAGATAACTAAATTCTCAAATATATCTTTAATTAATGCACCAATACTTAAGAGTTATAAATAGGGAAAAAATAAGGGTAAAGTTGTCATGTGGTTAACTAAAAAATTGTAATAATTACGAGTGTCTAAAAGTGTATATCATTTCAATTGTATACACTTATTTTGTGAGGAATGAAATATTTTGTTTCTAATAAAGTTTGCAAGATATGTTGTCATCTTTCCAAAAAAAAGTAGTTTGTGTTTTCCAAATAACAGATATCAACTACGACTCAAATTCTTAGGCTGCCACTGGTTTCACATAATTGACATGGTGACTAATCTAATGAAGTACACGAGTATTTGTTAGATATATCTATTTAACAATGTTATAATGTGCATCCAAAAACTCATCTAATTGCACCACATAAGCAAAGTAAATAATAAGATAATTCGTTTAAATGATAATCGTTTATCCATTGTTATAATCATTAGATTTTATCAAATTATAATGTTTTAGTAAGAATCTGTTAGAATTACATTGTTTTGTTAAAAAATAAAAATATGATAATATAATAATAAAAAATGTATTGTTATTTCTTATAATTAACCAAATAGGTTGTTACATTGGATTTCTTTTATTAATTGTAATAAAAAAAAGAAATTGATTTTGTGCATCTCCACTTAATTTTGGTTAATAGCTTTTTATTGATTTGACATGACTAGTTTGCTTTATTGTCGTTTTCATGGCTTGTATATATGCTAAGGTTTTCATTTATTTGATTGCATATTATTATGTTAAAAACCAACACCCACTAATAAGCTTTTATTGAGGTTAAATTCTTAAAGCCATATTGTAAATGGTTTGGAAATTTGGGGCTCCCTAATATATGACAAATGTGTTTGAAACAAATTACCATATAAAGCTTCATGACAGTATTTAGGTCACGATCATCTCTTAGGACTGAAATAAGTATTGTTCAAAACTTTTGCAACATTGATCGTTGCCTAATTGCTAATAGAGTAGTCACTATTAATCTATATTATATTATAAAACATTTGACAAAAACTCTTAAAAATCATTTTTTTTATGCATGAAGTACTGTATATTGATGCACATTACTTAAAATTCAAGATTACAAGTAATTTATGCTTAAGTACAACTTATTAAAGCTTCATGTTTGAATTCGTCTAACTAACTGCGGATAAACATAATCGAATAGTGGATAAACATCTCATTTTAAAACATAAAAAATCTAAATTATAATTACAATAATTATCGAGTTCTAACAGAATCATTATCTTTATAAAAAAATTATTGTTAAGCCAAAAATAAATTACTTCACTATTTGATCTAAACTAAATTATAATAAAAAATGAATTAAACAAATTATATAAAAAACAATAACTTTTAAATAGTTAATTTGGTATTAATATCGATATATTTTTTCAAATTTATTTTTATTCAAAAGTAAAAATATTATCTTTCTCAAAGCCACATAAACCATATTATATCAACAGACAAAAAAAATGAAATATTAAAATAAAGATATATCTCGTTGTATTGCGTGAGTACCATTCTAGTCGTCATAATAAGCAAAAAGAAAATTTTGACTATCATTTGTCACTTGTTGTATAACCAAAACTTTTTCGCTAGTTAATTTGGTCTTTATGAATTAAACAAATTATATAAAAAACAATAACTTTTAAATAGTTAATTTGATCTTTATGAAAACAACGTACCTTTTCTTTGGGAGTAGAGGAAAGGTTTGCATATATTTGATCTATATACCTTACTTGTGAATGAGATATATTTGAGTTTTTTTACTTTTCTTTTGTTTTTTATTGTATAATCACCAATATGATGATCAAGGCCATCGTGACTCGTGAGTACTGGTTTTGGGTTTTAGGTGTATAACTTTAAATAAAATTTTAATTAAATCCCTGATCTCATCACCTATTAAAATAATATTGACTTTATACTCATGAGGATATAACAAAATTAATTAAAGTTTATGGTCATTTATATAAATATCTCGGTTTTCTTAATAGCAACCAATATGTCACTTGGCGAAAGATTGTGTGAAAAGAAGAGTTAGGTAGCGGTTGGTACGCAGACATGATTGGACAGGACTAGACATGACAGAACTGAACAAAACTGGATAGGATTGGACAAGACTAGACTGGACTGGACAAGACTAGACTAGACTGGACTGGACAAAACAAGTGTATGTCTGATGTTTGGTACGACTAAGACTGGACGAGACAAAAATGTGACAAGTTACCCCCAAAAGTTATTTAATGATTTTAAATATTACATAGTAGTTATACTTGACGGAATAAAGTAAATAATTAGAGAATTTAATTTATTAATATTCTTACACAAATTTCATGTAAATGAATACATACATATATAATGATACCAAATTTGAATGAAAATTTTGATATAATTGATGGCAGTAGTGGTGGTGGTGGTTTTTGTTATGGTGGAGATGGTTTTTGTTATGGTGTAAGTGGTGGTGGCCCACGGTAGTAGTGGCGAATGGGCGGTAGTGGTCGATGGGCCGATGGTGGTTATATAGGACGTGAAGATGGTGGATTGTGGTGGTGGCTGCGGTTGACAATGGTGGAAGAGGTAGTTGTGGATGATATAATGAAGATAGTAGTGGTTGTGTTTTATGCTGGAGGTGAGGTGGCAATGAATGGTGGTGGTCGATGGTCGACAGTGGTTGTGGAAGAGGTTGTTGCAGTAGAGGAGTTAGAGGTGGCCAACAGTGGTAGTGGTGGTGCAATGGATGGTGGTGGTCGATGGTCGATAGTGGTTGTAGAGGTGGCAATAGACATTGGTGGTCGATGATCGACGATGGTTATGGAGGTCATGGAGGAGGTTGTTGCGGTATAGGAGTTAGAGGTAGCCAACAGTGGTAGTGTTGGTGGTAACAGGTGGTGGTGGTCGGTGATTGATGGTGGTTGTAAATGTGGCAATGGACGGTGGTAGTTGGTGGTCGACGGTGGTTGTGGAGGTGGTGAAGGAGGTTGTTGTAGTAGAGAAGGAGTTGGAGGAGGCGAATAATGGTAGTGGTGGTGGCAATAGAAAGTGGTGGTCGATGGTCGACTATGGTAGAAGTGGCAATGGAGGATGGTGGACAGTGGTTGTGGAGGTGGTGGAAGATGTTGTTGTAGTGGAAGAGGAGGTGAAGGTGGAGGTGACCGTCGGTTGTGGTGGCGGCCGAAACCAGCGGTGATGACCATTAAAACAAAGACCATATTAAAGTTATATATCAAACTAGGGTAAATTAGTAATATTTCAGTTTCTCTCTTATTTTTGTCCCATCTTGTTCGACCTATTTTGGTGGAACAAGAAAAAGTCTCTTTTATCTCATGTTGTCCCACATTGTCCCGGATTTTGTCTTCGTCTCATGTTACGCCAAATGTGAGACAGTTAGTTCTTGTTATGTTGCATGATGTGCCAAACATGGGACACTGAGTTTTGTCTCATCCTGTTATGTCACGTCCCATGTACCACAGACAGCCTTAAGGTGAGAAGTGTAAAAAGAGATCTGGACCCTTAACCACCTTTAATCTCAAACCCATTTATGAAACAGTTTGATACAAGGATTGATATGATGCATCTTGGTATATCTCATCCTAATGTGCATCCAAAGATGGAGATTCCTTCTTACGCTTTTCACCTTAACTCAGTTTCTCATAGGAACCCAACTCTATATCTATACTATATTATAAAGCATTTGATAAAAACTCTTAAAAACCACTTTATGCGTAAAATACTGTTTATTAATGCATATTACTTAAAACTCAAAATTACAAGTAAATTGTGCGTAAGTATAACTTATTAAAGCTCCATATCTGAATTCGTGTAACTAATTGCAGATAAACATAATCAAATACAGGATAAACATATCATTTTAAATATAAAAAATCTAAAATATAATTAGGATAATCATTGAGTTCTAACAGAATACTTAATTATTATCTTTATAAAATGTTATATTATTAAACCAAAAATAAATTATTTCGTTATTAAACTTAAATTAAATAATAATAAAAAATTAAAGAAATTAAAATGAGAACTTTTAACTAGTTGATTTGGTATTAAAATTGATGCATTTTTTTTTTAATTTTTATGATATCTTCAAATTTATATTTTATATAAAAATAAAGTCATTATTGCTTTCTTAAAAACACATAAAATCGTATTATAACATCGACATAAACAAATAATAAAATAGAATATTACAATCGAAATGTATATCGCTGTATTGCATGAGTACCCTTATAGTAATTATATAATGTATTAGTAGTTTTTAGTGGAAAGGATGAAAGTATACAAACATTTGATTTATAGACCACTAATGCAAAAAATAAAGAGTTGAAGAACAAAAGTTGTACATTATAGAATGGTTTAGGGACTGTATATGCAAATCTCTTTAAAATAGCGCGAAATCCATTATAATCTCGCAGCTTCTACAACGCTGTTCGACGCTATTCGAGGTCGAAGCTTTTTCTCCATCAATGGCTGCAGTGAAGGGTTTGTACGTATCGATAGAGGAATTCTTGAAGCATTGTTCACAGTCGGGTGACTCCGCCTACAGTGCATTCAGATCACTTCTGGAGCGCCTCGAGGATCCGAAGACCCGAACCGAGGCTCGGATCTTCTTCGCACATCTCAAGAAAAAGATCGAAAATGATGGAGCATCCGACCATTGTCTCGATACTTACCATTTCCTAATACAAGACGTATATCTCGGACAAAGTGAAGGTCCTTTCTGTCTCCTATGTGTGTGTGTATATATATATTAGGTGTCCGTATGTATATCACCTTTCAATTCAAGCTGTGAATGATTGCTAGTTTGTATATATTTCTAACTATATCCTTTTTCCTCTTTTTTTGGACTGAACTCCTCAATCGACGTTTGTTTAAATAACATCGACGGTTATTTGGATAGCTTTTCTCTTTTATTTTTCCAGATTTGTTGTTTTTTGTGTGTATATAGCATTTCCTGCAAAATAACGTATCGGTGGAGTTTTATGAGAGTCATCTAGGTACCTTAAATTTGATTTTAATCAAATCCTTGAACTCGCTAGTGTAAACCCGTTTTTTCTTATATAGCCGGAGTTCATGAATTTAATTAAAACTCATTTAAGATCATTTAATCGCGGTTAAAGTGATAAAAAAAAGGGTAATTGCACTTTGTAGTGCCAAAAACAAGAAGGATTTTGTTTTGTTAAAAGTAAAAAACCCGAAATATATTGAGGTGACCCCCTTGTATTGATCCCGAAAAGTATTTGTTCTTGTTAAGCTTGGCGTATGCCTATAATAGAAGTGATAAAAGGACTATTGAGTTATGATTAATAATCTAATAGATCGTATGGAAATCTAGCTTCACAGTGAGGCATGTCTCTCTGGTTCCAGTCATCTACAACGCTGACATATTTTTTCACCATAAAATCAGAAAGTGATCTTAGATTAGATGTATCTAGTCTGGGATTTGATGATATTTGTTAACCCACCCAGAAAATAACAGAAAATAACAGAAAATAACAGAAAACGAAATGGAATGATCCTTTCCTCCATTCCATATTCAGTTATTGGAAGAAGATTCCTTTTTAGATGTGCCAAGACCCAAGCTGTTTCAGAAGCATTTCTTGAAAAGCTCTAATTGTTCGATTGTTTCCTCTGTGGCCATAGGAGCTCCTGCCCTTCACAGTTCACAGAGACTTCTTTCTTGTATAAATTGCAATTGGGTGATACTTTGTTAAAGGCATAGAATTTGTTCCATAACAACTGCAGGGCTTAAAGTGGCAAGCTAATTTATCCCGAGATCCAATGTGTTACTTGTCATTATTGGGGCAGAACTCCTCTGTAGTCAATAGTTCCATCAATATTCATTCTAATTGTTTGGCATAACTCTCTTGAATCAGTGGTTCCAGTTCATATTGTCATTTCTTGGTCTTATTTTTTACATTTCCTCAGTGATAATACTTCATGTATTTGTAAGCAAAATCCCATCTTCTATCTCCAGCTTGACAAGTCAATGCTTATGACTTATTTAATTATGATCCTTGGACTATATGACAACTATGGTTTGAAGATTCTTGAAGCCAGTGCTAAATGGAAGAGATTGATCATTTTCTTAGATTAATCAATTACTCATCGATGTTTTAGCATACTTTTCATATGGCTCATGAAAAACTGTTTTAAGTTGCCTTCAAATTACTAAAATAAGCAATCCTCTGCTTTCCTTTACTTAAACCTATACAATTTTTTTTTACATTTAGTATTAAGATCTAAAAAAGCTACCAACTTGATACTCCTTATTGGTAGATGATGACGTTATGCATGCTTCGGACGAAATGTTGTTTTGCCTTAATATTTCTGCATGTTGCAGGTTACGAGAACAGAAACAAATTAACAGCGATGGTGATCCCCAGCATCTTTTTGCCTGAGGACTGGTCCTTTACATTCTATGAGGGGCTGAATAGACATCCTGACACTATCTTCAAAGACAAAATAGTTGCTGAGCTTGGTTGTGGAAATGGTTGGATATCCATAGCCATTGCTGAGAGATGGTCACCATTGAAGGTACTGATTATTCTTGTCCTGAACTTTAGAGCCCGTACCTGTGAAATGCTGATTGAAAGAGGTAGTGGTCTGCTTCTGTTCTTGCTGGTTGTTTGAGATTTTTAAACGATGTCTTACAGGTTTATGGTCTTGATATAAACCCCAGAGCAGTGAAGATTTCCTGGATAAACTTGTATTTAAATGCTTTCGATGATAATGGACAACCTGTTTATGACCAGGAGAAGAAAACTTTGCTTGACAGGGTGGAGTTTTATGAATCTGATCTACTATCTTACTGCAGAGATAATCACATAGAGCTTGAACGGATTGTCGGATGTATACCACAGGTATTTTCATGAACCAACTGTTGTTGTTCTTCCCCTTACCTGTTGAAATGCTAATCCATGTCTGGGAGCTGTAATGTTCACATCTTGCCATATACAATTAATATGTACTTTACATTCTGTTGTAGATTCTTAATCCTAATCCTGACGCAATGTCCAAGCTCATCACAGAAAATGCTAGTGAAGACTTTTTGTATTCATTAAGTAACTACTGTGCACTTCAGGTAAGTGGAATCTTGTCATTACATGTGCTGTACTTCAGAGGAGGTTTGCTTTTAGCTAGCATGGTATGTTGGCAGGCACATTTTCTCGTTTTTTGTCTTTGCAATGTTTCGGAAGTTATTCTAGAGAACTGAATTAAATCTAAGCCATGCTCCCAAACTAGTTGATTTTTGTTTCAAGGTTACTAAATAACTGAAACAACAATGTAAATCAGGAGCATGTAGTGTCGAGGCACTGTCATAGGGTCAGCTGATGCCACAAATCATTCTGGATTTTCAATTTTTTTTTTAATTTCTATTTGTTTGTGTTGATTAGTGACAGGTTACAAAAATGAGAATTTAACAACCAAATATTGCCTTCCTTAACGGCTTAACCACAACATTAAAGGTGTCAAGAAATGTCAAGGAACACTAATGCAGTAGCGAAAATTTCCTGGATGTGATTGCCGCCTTTTTGTCTTTTCTTTTTTATTATTGTTTCTTTTGGAGGGCAGTACTCTTGGTGTTCTCATGGGGCTTCATGCCAGCTTTACTCCTGCTCATTGCAGATCCCTTTATAGAATTTTAATTCATAAACAATGTTTTTACTGCATCCTTCTTTTCTTGATTCTATGCTTATAGCTTCTCCAACAAATTGATGTACCACCACTCTCTTGTCTCACTGTTGCCTCTTCGAAAGATGGTTGTTGGCTTGTTGCAATGTATCAACTCAGTTTTGCAATTGTGTACATAGGGTTTTGTTGAGGATCAGTTTGGGTTAGGTCTCATTGCGAGGGCAGTTGAAGAAGGAATTGATGTCATCAAGCCTATGGGAATCATGATTTTCAATATGGGAGGTCGTCCAGGGCAAGCTGTTTGTAAACGGTTATTTCAACGCCGTGGTCTTCTTGTCACAAAGCTCTGGCAAACTAAAATTCTTCAGGCTGCTGACACAGACATTTCAGCTTTAGTTGAAATTGAAAAGAATAATCCACATCGTTTTGAGTTCTTCATGGGACTTGTTGGTGATCAGCCAATCTGTGCTAGGACAGCATGGGCTTTTGGAAAGGCTGGTGGACGTATTTCTCATGCTTTATCGGTTTACAGCTGTCAGCTTCGACAACCGAATCAGGTTCTTGCAATAAAAGCACAAAAGTTTTGTTGAAAACTCAACATAGTACAATCTGAAATTTGATCAAATACTGAACCAACTAAACTGATAGGTTAAAAAAATCTTCGAGTTCCTCAAAAATGGTTTTCACGATATCAGCAATTCCTTAGATTTATCGTTTGAAGACGATTCTGTTGCCGATGAGAAGATTCCTTTTCTAGCATATCTTGCTAGTGTTTTGAAAGACAATTCGCACTTCCAGTATGAGCCTCCATCTGGAAGTAAAAGGTTCCGTAACCTTATTGCAGGCTTCATGAAAACATACCACCATGTACCAATTACTGCTGGTGTAAGAAGTCTTCCTTTCTAATATTTGTCTGAGAGTAAACTATGATTTTCGTCGCTGTGGTTTGGTATTTATAATGATTTTCGTCTCTATGGTTTGGTATTTATAACGATTGTCGTCCCTGTGGTTTGGTATTTTTAACGATTTTCGTCCCCGTGGTTTGAAAACTACTTTTTTCGTACCTCAAACTAGCTAAAAAAATCTGTTAAATGTGGGACATTTTGGTCTTTTTACCAATTTTCTAAATTTTCATTAAAAAATAAATAACAATATATAATATCATATTTACATTTATTTTAACATTATATGTTTTATTTATATATAATTATGTATTGGAATATATATATATATATATATATACACACAAACTTCGGCTATCATCTCGCAGCATCATTATCATTGTTGGCCCGTTTCCTTTCGGCGACCACCATCGCCGGCTAGCCAGGCTGGACTCTCCTGCGTCGACCTCATCCTCCCTTCTCCCCTCTATATCTGGAACACTAGCACCACCTTCATATCCAACGACTCCCCTGCGTGAAGTTCAATTTTGAGGTTTATGAGTGAAGTTCAAGAACAAAACAAACCACCATCCCCTTGTTTATCTGGTACGATGCGATCTTTTGGTGGCAATATGGAAGAACACAAGTCAAGAGAGAGTGAATAGAGGGAGAGAAAAGACAGCGTTGGAAGGAGATCGATAGGAGGAAACCTTCGGGGCATGATCGATAGTATAGGGACGAAATAAAATGCAAACCACAGTGACGAAAAAAGCAATTCCTAAATCAGAGGGACGGAATTTGTTATAAACACCAAACCACAAGGATGAAAATTATAGTTTACTCCGTCTAAACTATCTGCTGCATGACTATTGCATAATCTATTGTTGGCATTTGGTTGATCAAGATCTTGTCTTTTCTCTTTGCTAGTATTTTTATGGCATAATTATTGTGAGTTATTAAATCACTACAAGTTGTAAGCCTTTTAATCCCAAACTATTTGGGTTAGGCCAAGCATTAGATCCATAAGAAATTACCAAAGCGGGGATTGGTCAATTTTTTTGGTTCAAGAAAAACAACCTTCCATGCTCCTTTGACTAAGGCCAATGGCTTGTATGTTTTCAGAAATTTTTAATCTTCAGAAAAACTAAGGAGCAATGCCTAAACTGCAATTAACTACCCAAAAGATGTCCATTAGCTGAAAATCTGAAAATGATGTAATTTCTTTTTTGTACTGGAACTACATAGCTGTGTGAGAACTGCTTTATGAAGAATGCATTAGCATAGGTTTTATGCTTTAAGAATCTCCCAGAAATATAGAAACTCCACGGCTGAACTAACAAAATAGAATGAGCTAGAAATCTGAGATCTGAATGATTAATTTTTTTCTTGAAAAGCTAGGACCTTGATAGAACACCTCTATTCCTTTTGCTACACTCTACAAAAGTTGCTATTGTGTTGACCACTGGTTTGGTTCTAGACTCCATATGTAGACTTTAAATTATAAGATAAGAAAAACCATGCCTTAGTTAAAGTTCTTTTATCTAATTCAATGAGAAGTGTCATGAATGAGTACCTTATCTGATGGGTATCTTAAATAAATAAAGTTGGCAGGGTAGAAGAATTATGCTTTTAAACATCATTGATCCATATTCTTTTAAATGATTTATCTTACAGTTGTTCGTGGAAAATATTTTGCTTGCTTGACTCTGTTATTCTCAATCATTCTGCAAGTATGTTTTTCCTTCGATGGCTATGGCAATGAGAATGCTCAACAGTTTTTATATTTTTTCCTTTTAAGCATCACCGCCCCAGCTTGTTTGTGAAATAGTTTATTTTGTAGCCTTTTGTGACAAATAAGTTGCATTTCTGACTTGATTATTCTTAACCATCCTGCAAGAATGTCGTCGTTTTTCCATCAAGGGCTACAGCAATTGAGAATGCACTGCAATTGTTCGCTCCACGTCTTGCCATTGTTGACGATCATCTAAGCCGACACCTACCCAAGGAATGGTTAACATCCCTTGAAATGGAGGTATGATAAGACATTGCATTGGAGTTTTTACTTGCACATAATTAGAAAAGATTGCATTTAACAGTTTTAGGAGCTTTCGAAATTCATCTTAGCTTTTAACTGTTTACTAAGTTCGACGTTGGTTATTATACAACCCTTTACATTTGTACAACCAATACAACCCAATCTCAACCGTCCATTTAATTTGATGAATATGTGATTTCATAGAAGTTTTGATTGTTTCCTAATATAAAGTATTGATCATAATTAATGAACCATATTCATCTTCCATAAATATTTAAATCATAATAAATAAACTCTCATCATTTCCATAAATATTTCAATTTATTGGGTTGCATTGGTTGTACAAATGCGATGGGTTGTATTTGAAACAAACTCTACGAAGTTCATTGTTTTATTGTTTGTAAATTATAAAATTTCATCAGTCAAGTCAAAACCATCTACAGTTTTTCTTATGATATCACCTATGAGTTCAAACTTGGTGTCATGATGTAATTAAATGAAGGCGAAAAAGTGCTTTTTGTGCTTTTTATATATCAAAATGGTACATTAGAGCCTCTATTTATAGTACAAACTAGGAATCAAATCTTCTGAAATTATGGCCTAGAAATCGAGATAGAGATCACTCAATCCTAGATAAACTAGGAAAGAAATAATCCTATTATAAACCATATTTCCAACCATAAATTCAGGACTTCAACACTCCCCCTCAAGTTGGATTGTGTATTAATCATCTCCGACTTGCTTAACAAATCATCGAATTATGGTCTTGCAAGTCCTTTGGTGAACATATATGCCTATCTAAATGTCTATCCATTTCTACATGCTTGGTTTGGCTGCATTGGATAAAGATTGAGAGATATATTAGTTGTTGCTTTGTTATCAGAGTAGTGCTTGATTGGGGCTTCTATTGTTACTTGAAGTTCTTCTAGGAGTTTCCTTTGCCAAAGAGCTTCACAAATTCTTGAGCCGCCGCTCTAAACTATACTGTTATACCCTGAGGTCAGCAAGTTTATAAGTGCGGTCAATAAGTTAATAGAAGGGAGTAATATAAATAGGGAAGGGGGTTAAACGACAAGGTATTATGTTTTGTAATCAGTTAGGTGAAAACCTTTGGGAGAGAACTGGTCTCTCGAAAGCCAAGAATCAATTATAATCCTTTGATTTTCATATTAATATGATGAATGTTCATACCTTCATATCAGAGCAAGAGATCTTGAGTATGCTGTCAACAACCAAAAAAATGTTGGAAACCCTCAGTTCAATGAAAATCGAATTTGAGTTCGATAAAAGACAAACTGCGGACGTTGAAGAAAGAGGAGAGGGAAGATTATGAAGAAGATGAGATATATGGTGATGAAGACGAGGATGATAAGGAATTACAGAGAGAACAAACAATGGAGTCATGAGGGAAAGAAGTGGGTTACTCGATGGTCATCCCGAGCCATTGTCGCAACCCTCGCCACCAGCATCACTACCATCTTCGCGGTCTTCATTGCCATCATTATTTTCTCCACCATCACTGTTTCCTTTGCCATCATCGCCATCTCCACCATCGTATAAGTCGGGATTAACGGTGTTCCACCTTCGAGGGTAGCCAAGTCCAGAAACAAGATATTAATTGCTGGAAAGCCCATTTTAATCCTTCTATGGCTGAAACTAATCCAAATTATATGATCTAGCCTAAAATCATTTCAGGGATTGTTGTTTGGCCCAAGCCCATGATGGACTTAAACCGGTCCATCAATTCCACATCTATTTGCCTGACAACGACGAGAAATCGATTTTGGTTGGTTGATCTCCATCTGACACTGCCTCCGCCGCTGCTACCACCCCCTCTGCCACTATTACCACCCTAACCGCTGCCACCATTACCACCCTAACCACTGCCACCATTATCGCCACGGTGACTTGTGATCCAATCGATATTCCTTCTCACCTAGGATGTTGGTGAAATTGATGTCGAGTTACAGAGTGTTGCAGTTCTTGCAGAATGGGTATAACCTCGTGCAAGACCGCACATGCTTTGGATAAAACAAACTACCTTGTAACCTTGTGCAAGATTGCACATGCTTTCGAGAAAACTAACTACCAAAATTATGACTTGTATTGGAAGAAATTTGAAGAAGTACCATTTTTCATATTAGATTACTGCTGACCTTCTAGCCATGAACAAGGTGATGATGGTTCTGCTCGGCCTGGTTTTGAAAGGAAAAGGGGGCTTGTTGGCTGACCAATTTGTGGTTAGGGAGTCTAGAGATAGGCGCAAAAGTATTGGTGAGTGTAGCTTGAAGTTGAATTGGAAGGGTTCGTCTTTTCTTGAAGCTAATTGGGAAGATTATGTTATGGGGCCTGAACAATTCACTTTCTTCTTCTTCCGCGGTCTTGCATTAGAAAGATATGGTAGTTGGTTACACATGAGGGAGACACGGACTTCACAAATTGGTGCAAGAATGCAGGTGATAGATTCCTTGGAACAATATCTGCAAATATCCCGTTTTCAATCACAGTAGTGTATCAGTTCCTTTCCTTTTTCTTTCCACCTTGAGGACTCAAGGTGAATGTTGGGGGGTGGGTATTGTTATACTCTAGGGTCAACAAGTTTATAAATGCGGTCAATGAGTCAATAGATGGGAGTAGTATAAATAGGGAAGGGGGTTAGACGAAAGGGTATTCTGTTTTGTAGTCAGTTAGGTGAAAACCTTTGGGAGAGACCTGGCCTCTTAAAGCCAAGATCGATTGTAATCCTTTGATTTGATATTAATATAAGAATGGTTCATCATATACTTCTAGCCACCACACTTTGTTTTTTGCGGCTCCATGTCACGAGATTCCCCCGTACTAACGTGTAGTATCCAGAAGTAGATCTCCTATCTTCGATTGACCCTGCCCAATTTGCATCTGTTTAGGTTTTTATCACTTCACCGTTAGCTTTCTTTGATCCTCTATCTACATTTGTATACATTTTTATGACTTCGAAACCATTCTTGTTGAAGTATAATTCTCTTCCACGTGATGCTTAATGTACCTAAGTATCTTGTATGCTTCCATGTGAGTTGCTTTCGGTCACTGCATGTGTTGACTAACCATACTCACTACAAACGCAATTTCAGGCCAAACCTTTGACGAGTATATCAGTTTGTCCACTAGTCTTTGATACAAGTCCTTATCGACCATCTTGTTATTGTCTATGTATCTCTTCCCATCTTCAATCGGAATATCACTTGGTTTGCATCCATGCGTACCTATTTTTGAGAAGATCAAGAACATATTTTATTTGTGAAACACATTCTTTTCTTGGTTTTTAAAACTTCCATGTCCAAAAAATACTTTATTTGTCCCAAATTATTTACTTAAATTATGCAGCAAGAATGTTTTTGAACCTCTCCATTTCAGTTAGATTGTCATCGGTGAGGATTATATCATCCACATAAATTATCAGTATCATCGTTTTTCCATCTTGGATTTTGAAGAAAATAGTATGATCACACCGACTTTGTGAGTAACCTTGATCCTATAGTATGAGTTGAGTGACTGTGAGTAACCTTGATTCTTTATTACTTTAGCAAACCTGTTGAACCATGCCTTCTTTGTTGTCGATTTACTCTTGACTGTTGATTTTTTCTCTGCCTTCCCTTTGTTTCCTAACAAAATCTTGGAATCTTGGAAATGAGGCATTGAGATGGGGTCAGAGTTTCATTTCTTGACGGGTTCATCGACCTTACTTGGATTGGTGACTTCTGGAGCGCATCTTCTTGTACTTCGTGTTCTTTGAGCATTTGTTTCACAACTCGAACATTTTCTTTCATGAAACTTAACTCTGATTGCGCCGATCTTAGATCTCCCACAATCTTTAAAAAATTGGCGAGCAAAATCTTGGTCATCTCCAAGATCGACTAATCTGATACCATTTGTTACAAACTGCTACAGATTATCAACAAAACTAGGGTAAACTTTGATTATTCACTCATAGCCGAATGATTATGAGTCACTCTGGCTTCCGAGAGGCTGAGAACGCTCCTAAGGGTTACACCCAACTGATTACAAAATTGATACCTAATTGATCTCAACCCTCCTTCTATTTATACTTCTAACAACCAACTTACCTCACTTATTGACTAATTGACCGGCCCACTATCATCCCTGCTATCTATATGTGTAACAGAGACTCAATTATGCAAGGATCTATCACGGTGGTTGATTCTCTTGGTGCATTGGAAGTGAGGTTATCTTGACATTTTGATTTTTGGACTTCTTGAGTACACTGATAACTCCATGATTTGTCGTGTTTCTACATACCCCCCTTGTGTTCAAGTATCCCTTTGTACATGGCACATTAGAATGAGAGGAGTGGGTGGTGTTTAGTTTAGACTCGAGAGGTAAGATAAGTTCAAAATCCACAAAATAATCTCATTTGAGATCTCCTTCTAAAGAGAAGTTTTTTTTTTTGAAAGAATGGTGTGTTTTCAAAGAATATAACATCAATGCTAACAAATACCTTTGTGTGGAAAGATCGAAGCATTTGTAGCCCTTTTGTGTAGGAGAATAGCCAATGAGAGAACACTTAGTCGCTCGAGGATCTAGTTTGCTTCATGTTGGGAGTGGATGTGAACAAATGTTGTACAACCAAGTACCTTAGGAGGTAGAGTTTAGGGTAGTCGTCAAGTGGGAAGGCCTTTTTCAGAGTATCGAATGGAGTTTCAAACGAGAGGACTCGAGCGGACATTCTATTTATAAGATAGGAAGAAGTTAAGATGGCATCTCCCCAAAACATTTTTGGCATATTGGCTGTAAATATCAATATGCAGGCAAGTAGGTGTTTATTTTTTCGCTCAACTACACCATTTTGTTGGGGAGCGTAAACACATTAACTTTGATTAATTATGCCATGTCTCCTTAGGAATTCTCCTAGGCTAGTATTAAAATACTTATGTTGTTTGTTCCTAACTTGTGGATTTTTGTTTGGAACCATGTATGAATGGAGTAAAAGTTCATAAATACTTCACGACATTAGTTTTGTCTTTCAAGAGGTAAACCCAAGAAACACAAGTATAATTGGCGATAAAGGAAACAAACCATCTCGTTTGTATTCATGTAGAAGTATAAGGACCCTATAGGTCACTGTGAATCGTAGTTAACGGTTTGGAAGGTTGTTATTTAGATTTTCTAAATGAGGAACGTTGATGTTCAACAAGTTGACAGATATCTCATTGAAGGGTAGGAGTAATTTTTTGACATGATGATGAGCATTGGACTAATTTGAGGGATACAGAACTGTATGAGACATCAATTGAATGTCTACAATAGCGTTTCTGGCTTTCAAGAGGCCATATTCTCTCCCAAGGCTCTCGCCGAAACAGACTTACAAACTGATCGATACCCTCCCACACTCGCCGTTCTTGTTTATATACTTCTACTGCTGCTTTACACACTTGTACTAATGTTTTACCTACTTTACATTCCTACTATAGCTGATCCTATTTGACTTCCCAAGTAAACCGGCCTCATGTATCGACTAGTCGATACCCGAGGTATAACAATACCCGACCCCCAAACTTTCACCTTGTCCTCAAGGTGGGAAGAAATGAAAAAAATCGATTAAAACTCTTTACATCAACAAAGAGTGGCAGTGGTGGTGATAGAGGTGGCGACGATTCCCGATGAACGTCAGCCAACCAGCCTTCCCTTTTGATCAACAAAGTTAAAAAGTAATTGAGTGTGAAATTATCCATCGACGCCTCAACTTTTTGTCCTCTGGTTTCACTTGCCACCGCTATTTTCTTTGGTATAGACAATCCTACGATTGAATTCAACGATACTTTGACCTCCGATTCCATAATATCTTTGACCCATATTGCTGCTCGTTCCACCCTTTTGCATCTCCTTCCTTTTCAGATTCTTGAACCATCGGCACATTAACTTCCTTTTTCTTGCATTTATGCCTGGGTATGTACTTTTCTTCACATTGATAATATAGTCCTTGAGCTAGGCATTGTTGTAACTCATTGACAGATAACATTTTGTATACTGACTGCCTCACCACCATCCTAATCAGCCTCAATGATGTCGGTAAACCCACCCTTGCTGTTACCTTTATGCTACTCAAAAAATCAGATTTCTTTGACTGGTTCAACTCATTATTTTTTTTCTTCCATTTATAGTGCCAATTCACTATTCAATGGATTCCAAGATTCCCTTACATCTGTGTTTCCATGTAATAACCCTATTGTGAAACCCATATCAGCTTCCAAGTCACCCAAGCCACTATCTTGTGTTTTACATTCACTTGTATTCTCTGCAACTTTTTTGGTGACCGACCCATTATTCATTTTATTCTCATGATTCATTTCATCCGTTTCCACCACCAATTCCATTGCCCCTACCCCGTTCATCGGCGATAACTGCCGTACTTCAGCCCTAGTTAGTTGTTTCAAACCATTGCTATATTGATTTAAGGAAACTTCTTTTAAAACTCCATCCTGCGGATCCCAACTTCACCGATTTCTTTGAGTAGTCAGATACGGACTCCTCTTGCCTTGCCACAAGTAATTGACGGCACCAGTTTCCCCTGCGTGGCGGCCTGAATTGTCGTAACATCATCATTTTCAACTCATCCCATTTCTTAAACGGTTGATATCGGTTTTCCCACTGGAACCATCATAGAGCCTCACCCTCGAAGCAGAATCGGCAATCTTGATCTGCTCCTCTTTTAACCAATTCAACTTGAAGCAACTCTCAGTAAGCACCACCTAACCATCAGAAACCCATCCCCCGAATGATGGTTTATCCAATCTTCTTCCCTGAATCACAAAACCCCACCGGGTCCCCGTCGTCTTCTCCTGCACAATCTGCAACTTCTCTTCCTTCGTCTGCAGCGACTTCTTCTTGAATCCCGTTTCCTGCATCTCGAGTAACAGATCCATCTGCTTCATTACAACTTTGTACATCTTCTTTTAGGGAACTGAGTTTGGTCTGCATCGTCCCTAAAGTGCCCTTGATTTTGTCGATTCTTGATGAAACGCCCTCCATTTTGTCGATTCTTGATGAAACGCTGATCGTCTTCCCTCAGATCGTACTGCTCTGATTCCAGTTGATGAACGTTGGACTAATTTGAGGGATATAGAACTGTATTAGACATCAATGGAATGTTTACAATAGGGTTTCTGGCACCAGATTCTCTCCCAAGGCTCTCGCCCAAAACAGACTTGCAAACTGATCGATACCCTCCCACACTCACCGCTTCTTATTTATATACTTCTACTACTGCATTACACACTTATGCTAATGTTTTGCCTACCTGTACATTCATACTATAGCTGACCCTATTTGACTTCCTAAGTAAACCAACCTCATGGATTGACTAGTCAATACCCAGGGTATAACACATGAATAGAAGGAAATAAATGTCTCCAGTGCTAGAAATTACGATGACCCATTCTAAAATGCCATAACATTATTTCACCATCTACAAGGAAATTCGAAATCACAAATTGTAGTTTGCAGCGCTATTCGCCTCAGCCTCGTCATAATAGTCGACCCCCTTGTGTTTTCTAGCATTGCCAATCATCTTCCCTGATGACAGGTCTGAGAAATACTGTGAGCGGGAACCAACTTAGCTGAGTAGCTGGAATCTTTTGTGAGTTGGCTAATAGATAACAAATTACAGGATAGGTTACGAACATGGAGGACTGATTCTAGAGTTACATAATCTGAATTTTTCACAATTCCTTTTCCTACCACTGTTTACAAGGTTCCATCTGCCATCTTTACTTTGATATTGCCAGCACAAGGAACATATGTTGTGATGAGCACTGGTCATATGATCTAATGCATAGTGCTCAGGGCTTGCGAGAAGTTACCTTTATGTATCAGGTTACCAATTGACACAGTATTAGACGACTCACCAATATTTTGGAAACCGGAGAACATCTTATAAAATTGTTCTAGCTATTCTGAATTGTTTGCACCTATCTTCTTCTCGTCTAACCTCTAAGAAGACTTCATGGGTCGAGGGCAACAGTCTTCAGCTAAGAATATTTACCCTCACCTCGTCGAGTTCACGGTTGAGTCCAACCAAGAATCTAAAAACTCTCTTGTTTTCCAGCCTTTTCTTGAAGTGAATTCTGTCACTGAAGCACTCCCACTCTTCTTCAGAACTCGAGTCCAATTCTTGCCACAAAGCCTTCATCTCTCTATAGAATTCAGGCACATCTTGTTCTTCTTGCTTCATCTGCCACAACCGAGTCTTTATCTCAAATATCTGCGAAAAGTTCTCAGATGAGAGTATGTTTCTCGAACAGCTTCCACATTTCTTCTTTTGTTGGAAGTACATATAAGTTTTATCGATTGAGGGTTTAATCGAGTTGGCTAACCACGTAGTGACCATTGAATTTTCTGATTTCCACTTCTGCAAAGATGCATTTGTGGATGATGGTTTCCATGTTTCACTGATGATGTAGCCTAATTTTCCATTTTCATCAATAACCAATTTAATTGATTGAGCCCACTCTAGAAAATTACTCCCATTATCCTTAAGGTGTGCATGTAGTCTTCATTCCTCTGCAGAAAAGTTTGGGACCAATTACTCTGCACATAGTCCAAAACATAAATGATATTAATATTATAATCCTCAATTTAGTTAGTTGTCAAAATCAGAGTAGATCTACTGAGTCCATTAAATGCACCATTCTTTTCTTTTTTGATGGAGAAAGAAAGGATTATGAAGAGAGAGAATGACAACATGCATGAGATGGTTTGACCATCTCAGATGATTGGAAAAGGAGCTTTGTATCAAGAGGAGGTCATCAGGATATGTGGAGTTGGCCAAGATTGCATGGGGAAGTAGTGAAAAGAGATCGAGTGGAATACCCCATAGGCTTTGGCCTTCCCATAGGGGTGTGTGAATTGATGTTATTCATGTCTGAAAGCTAGAGGATCTACCGTGTTTTTTATTTTTTCCCCGGTAAGTGAAACTGTATTTAGTTGAGATTGTTTTGATTATTAGCATTCGTATCAGAAAAAAATCTAGTAGAATGTTTTCAAGGATTATTCATCACATTAACTGCTATGGTGGCATCCTTCTGCATGAGTTGCCTCTACCCATGTAAAAGAGTGCTTAAAGGATTCTTATATTCATTTTAATATTTTTAGCTTCTGGTATACATTATATTGTCATGATCCTTTACTCGGTTATGTGGAAAACTGTTTTTGAATCAACTTTCATGGTTTAGTTACCGTATTGTTTCCGTAAAAACTTTATCAGTGTTCTTGATTTACATTTCAGCAGAACATCAATAATAAGTCGTCAACAAATGGAATCACCGTAATAGAAGCACCCCGCCAGTCAGATCTGATGATAGAGCTGATAAAAAAATTAAGGCCACAAGTGGTAGTTACTGGGATGGCTCAGTTTGAGGCTGTTACTAGTTCTGCTTTTGAGCACATCTTAAGTACTACAAGGGAAATTGGATCTCGTCTCTTTATAGATATATCACACCAATTTGAGCTTTCCAGCCTCCCCAATTCGAATGGGGTCCTGAAATATCTTGCTAGAACTCCACTGCCTTCGCATGTAGCAGTTATCTGTGGGTTATTGAAAAATCAGGTAATTCGTTTTCTGTGGTCAACAATATTCTAGTTAAATGTGATGAGCATCCATCACTGTGCAGTTGTGGGCTATCTAGAAGCTGAGGAATTGACATCTGGTCAATATTCAGTCAGTTTAGTCATTTACTTACCATCATAACGTATAATTATTGTAGCCAAACTCTTTTTCCAGGTTTATACAGATCTTGAAGTAGCGTTTGTGATATCAGAAGAGCAAATCATTTGTGATGCATTGTCTAAGAGTGTGGAGCTATTACAAGGAAATACTGCCCTGATTAGCCAATATTATTATGGTTGCATTTTCCATGAGCTTCTGTCCTTTCAGCTTCCTGATCGACATCAACCTGCAGAGGTTACTTTTTTTACTTGAAGCATTAAACTAATTATGGCTTGCATGTTATACATCTGCAAAACACTGCTTCAGGGCCAGCCTAGTCCAATGGCAGCCCATGCAAAGGCCCAGGGCAGCAACAGCCCATGTCCAAGGGTAGTATTTATGAACAGCTATAAAAGAAAACAGAAAAATAAATAATATGCACCATGAAGCGACAGATCTGTTTACAAAGCTGGCATTCTACCACTAAGCTATAGTGGATCACATTGTGTTAAGGCAGTATAAGTTATTTAAATTCTGTTGTGATACTATTGAAATCTTTCAAGAACTATTCATGTTGCCACCATAGCAAGAGCATCAATCCTTTTGCTAGCCGGTTGATAAGAACTTGTTTTGTTCAAACTAATTTTCATCCAAAATAAACATAAACACTCATATAAAAAATTAATAAGAAGAATAAATTAGTCATGAAGTTTAATAATAAAGAAAATCTTAATTAAAAAGTTGAAATATCATTTAATAGTTATATCAATCATTTATTAAAATATTTAACCAAAGATTAAGTGTCAACTATGGAGATAATTGATGTTTTTGCTTCAAGAATGCACAAAGACATCATTTTAGGCGTTGTATGTTCATGTTTTGTTGTTTGGGGTTTTGGTTTATAACCCTCCCCCCAGGTTGTATCATTTCATTTAATTTAATACTAACCGGCATGTCTTCTGTTTCTGTCTTTTTTTTTTTATCTAATTGGACCTGCCTCTTAGGTTGCTATTTGTAGTGCCAGTTGTGGTATGGGAGCATTGAGCAGGATTGCTAAAGTCAAAACATATTTTTCAAGGGAATCTACATGTTGTAGCAAATAAGTTACTTAAAAAACTTGCAAATATTATTTGTTTTGCCTTAAATGTGCATATCTATTCAGTACATGAAACTCAAAATAAAGCAACATCGTAGCTTTTTGGTCATTTGGATGCTATTAGATAAAGCTTCTTGGGTGTTGCAACATATATTATCTGCCTTTTGTCTTTCTGGAGAATAAGTACAATTTTGACTCCTATTATTTATCTTCTTCAGAGAGAAGCTGAGAATGCAAAATGCAGTGAGATGATAGGATTTTCAAGCTCAGCCATCTCAGTTCTTAGCAATGCAGAGTTCTCTCTGAGAGAAACAGACAACTCTTCCCTTATTCACATGGATGTGGATCAAATCTTTTTGCCTACACCAACTGCAGTTAAGGCTGCCATCTTTGAAAGTTTTGCAAGACAGAACGTGACAGAGTCTGAATGTGATGTGACACCCAGCCTCAAAAAATTTATCAAGACCGCATATGGCTTGTCAACTGATAACAACACAGAATTTATATATGCAGACTCTCCGCTTTCTATTTTCAGCAAATTGGTCCTTTGCTGCATCCAAGGAGGAGGAAGTCTCTGCTTTCCAGCTGCTTCAAATGGGAATTATGTCTCAACTGCCAAATTTCTAAATGCAAAAATTGTGCAAATCCATACCATATCCGATGAAGGTTTCAAGCTGACAGAAAAACATCTTAGTAGTGTATTGGAGACTGTTAGTAAACCATGGGTCTATATTTCTGGTCCAACAATAAGCCCTACAGGTTTGATTTACAGCAATGAAGAGATGGAAAGTATCCTGAATGTTTGTGCTAAATATGGAGCAAAGGTCATCATTGATACTTCATTCTCCGGGGTGGAGTTTAACTCAAAGGGATGGAACGGCTGGAATTTGGAGGGAAGTTTAGCAAAATTAACTTCTGGAAAGTCAACTTTCTCTGTGTGTCTGCTTGGAGGGTTGTTCTTCAAGATGCTTACAGGAGGGCTGACATTTGGGTTTCTTGTTCTAAACCAGCGATTCTTGGTTGATGCATTTAACATCTTCTCAGGGCTAAACAAACCTCATAGTACTATCAGATATACTGCAAAGAAGTTGCTGGATCTTAGAGAGCAGAAACCAGGTGAACTATTGGCCACTACTGAAGAACAGGGGAAACTGCTCGGTGGTAGACATAAACAGTTGAAAGCGGTAATCATTCACATTAGCAAATTGGTTTTCATGCACCATATTTTATCTGCCCATTGCTCATAAACAAACACCTGCTTATTCCTGCCATACATGGAATTAAACAATTGGTTAATTACATAGTTGGAAGGTGGGCAAATGCACAGAAGTTTGGTTCCTATTTGTAACAAATATTTTCTCAAGCAATGTAATGAAGTTACAAAATTTTCTATATTGTACCTGTTTTGAATGGTAGCCGATAACATGTTGATCTTGTAACATCCGATGCCGTGGATGTCAAGTTTATCGTCCCCTTTTCCGTGAACTTTTTGTAAACATTTCCAAAAGCTTTTGTAAACAAGTATCTACGTCACCAAATGTTTCAAAATCAGCAGGTTACCGCCGAAATGGGTAGAAAATAGGAATTTGAAACTTTGTTACATCGATTGAAAAGAAAAAGTATGTGTTACACTAAAATCAAACTTTGTTGCATTTTGATGCCTTTTTTCCTTGGAATGGTGATGAGTGTATCCTAAAGGGAAGTAGTGATGATGTTTTTCTTGTGATTATGTTTTTTGCATTGCATGTTGTCTGAACTTTGGCAGAATTGACTAACCAATCAGCCTTTTTGGTTGAATTGGATCACGCCACTATTTTTGGATGGCATCAAGTATGAGAAGGACGATATAGTATTTTAGACATTTGATTAGTAAGTTAAATGATACACTTGCACCATATTCTCACAAAATGTGACTTTTTTCATGGCATAGAGGAAGTATAGAAAGTAAGAATCTCTCTCATGAACAGAATGTATGCATCATGATTGTGTGCACAAATAACGATGCAATTGATGCTTTCCACATTGCATATACTTTGTATGTTTTAAATCTCCATCAGATATGAACATATCACATTGAATGCAGAAGCTAATATTAGTTTACCGTGATGATCCATATGGTCTTTTTACAAGTTGGAGGTCTTAACAAAAACAACCACTTTACTGTCTGGGGTAGAGGACATGTCTGCGTACATCCCCCAAGACCCCACCTACGGGTGGTATATATTGGGCTCATTTTGTTTGGCTTTTATTCATATCGAGTAGAAAATATGATTTAACTTCACTTTGATCTTGTTTTGCACGTATGGTGACTAGACTCTTGAGCGTTGTGGGTGGGAAGTACTTGAAGCTCATGCAGGTGTTTCTGTAATTGCAAAACCATCTACTTATATGGGAAAGAGATTTGAGCTGAAAAAAGATGGTTCTACTTGGAAAGCCAATCTCAATGACTCGAACATCAGAGAAGCAATGTTTAGAGCCACAGGTCTTTGCATCAACGGAGCTTCTTGGATTGGAATTCCAGGCTATTGTCGTTTTACTTTAGCGCTGGAAGATACTGATTTTGATCGTGCTTTAGAATGCATTGCCAAATTCAAGAAACTTGTCGAGTAACTGAAATGCTTTAGGTTTGATGGCACCTTTTGGTCTTCATTTTGTTTTCATGGCTTCAGTGCCACCAAATAACCTACTTATTGTTGCTGAACAGGTGAAGAGTGGTCATCACTGGCTTGTCCACAAGTTGTTCGTGTCGATTGAGGTATGTGCTTTTGACCAAACCTCTGTAAACTTAGGTGGTTCATCTGAATCTTTGATTTAGTAATTGGGTTGTATTGTAAAACAAGCCAAACAAAATTGGTGGGGCCTATCAGAAGTTTGGAACTTAGGGGCGTTTACCTAATGTTTACAGGGTAAGATTCTTGGTTCTTCCTATGCTCTCAGGTAATTGACCCAGTAAGCGCTTACTCGGTAAATGTTTGGTAAACGGCCCCTTTAGCCTCTATAATGCTTAATGTTGTATGATGCGAGTCTCATTGCTAACATGTGTGCCTTCTCAAGAGCAAGATAGAAAAGCATGTTCATTTGGGGTTGAAAACCTGTATGGAAAAAGGTGATGAGCCAATGTAGAGATGCACAAAGACCATCATTGGTTTGAAAACTAGGACCAATTTAGGCTTAGACGATCCTAACCTCTCTTGATCAAACCCTATTTTGTTTTGTGTTTCTTAAGTTCATTGTTTTGTGGAAGCAAGTCAAAAGCTCACCTTCACAAATTAGTCTTTGACCGGTCCTTAACCAATGGTTGGTCTGAAAATCACTTAGTCGAGTAGTAGGTGATTCGAGCTCGACTTGAAAAAGTAATATCATGCTTGAGCTCGACTCGAGCTTGAATAACATTTTCAAAATCAAGCTCGAGCTCGAGTTAAAAAAAAATTCAATGCTCAAGCTTGAATACTTTTCTCAATGTTTGAGCTTGGGAGATCGAATTCTATGTCGATTAATTTGTTTATTTGCTCAGACTCGATAATGTTTATATTATGATTTTATAGTTTATAAACATATAAATATGTTTGGCTTGAAAAAGTATACGTCTAAATGGCTCGATTTGACTCAACGTTCAATCGAGCTTTTGAGCAGTCGAGTTGAACATTAATGTTATGGAGATTGACTTGTTAAGTTAATCGAGCTTTAATTTGTGTTCGATTCGAGACAAATGAGTTCGAGCTCAAGTAGCCTAGGGTACGGGTGGGTATGAGGGACTGGTTGCAAATTCGACCAATAACAACTACACACAACTAGGGGTGCATGTGTTGGGTTGGAGGGATTTAAACAACTCAACCCAAAGTTGGTGGTTTGAAAAAATCTCTACCCAACCTAACCTAACAAAAGTATAACCCAACCTTAGTCGTATGGGTTGGTCTGATTGATATGTTTTTGCATATAACTTTCCAAAAATGTCCTCCTAGTAGTTTTATTGCTTCTTTTTTATGGGTCCTTTTTGGTATCCTAGAAATACAAGTGACAACTCAAACAAACATGACCATGTTAAAATGCGTGATAAATTAAATTAAATTAAATTAAATTATAAATATAACTAACTTTATAACCACCACCGCAACATTCAACATTGTAGACTTCAAACAATCAATTAAGGATTTGTTCCCCCTTTGTAATAATATTGGTAGCAGTTCTGTTTTAATAGAGACATTCAAAAAGAATACTCAAATATTTCATCTTATACCTTGGATCAAGTATAACAACCGAAAACAACATTGGATTGATATTATTTGGACTAGGCCTGTTCCTCGGTTGACATCCATTGGATGTCAAGGGAACCGAACTAAATAAATCATTCATTGGATGTTGAATTTTGTCATCCGATCCGATTAACATTGGATGATCTATCCAATTTAATACAATCCAATGGATGATTGGATCGGTTCTGTTCCATTCATTGGATACTTTTATTGGATATCCATCGGATTATCCAATGGATGATCCATTAGGATTAGATTCATCCATTGTGTTAATTCAATCCAATTCTCTAACAATGATACAAATTGATTAATCACTTTTAATATGTGTTAAAACCAATACAAGGGAAGTTAAAAATTGAAAACCTCACATAAAACAAATTTCGATTTAAGCAATTTGAAAATAAATTAATTGGATGATAGTTGGATAATGGTTGGATGGACAACTGGATGGTCATTACTCATTAGATGATTAATTGGATGTTGATCGGTTCGGTTTTGGTCGGTTTTGGACTGCCATCTGGGAACCGAACGATTCAAATTGGATGTTTAAATTTTCAATCTGATCCGATTCAATTACAATTGGATATTTAATTATGGTCGATCGGTTCTAATTGGATCGGTTGATTTTCTGCACACCCTTAATTTGGACTTCCCAATACATGTCGAACGTAGGGGCTGTTTACTAATCTCTTACCACCTCTTATCCGTTAAGAGATGCTTACCCGAGTAAGAGGTAAAAGTGTTCACCTAACAGCAAAATCAGCAATCAGATTTCTGGCCTCTTACCGTCCTCTTACCGGAGTCAACAAAAAAAATGAATCTTACCAGGGTAAGAGGGGTTTCCTTATCTACCATCTTCATCTAAAACCCTAAATGGATGCGTTTTTCTTCATACAAACAGGGTTTTGGGCATGTCCGATTCAAGGTAATGAAGAAAACTTCATACAAACAGGCGTCCATGTCCGATTACTTTGAAGAAACAAAAACTTCTACCCTCTATTAGTTTTTATCTACCGTCGGTGGCCATGTCCGATTCAAGGGGTTGGACGGTGACGGGAGGGCGAGCGGCGGCCGGTCGGGGGTGGCAGAGAGAATCAGGGGAACTAGGGTTTTGGGCAAAGAGAAATAGGTGGGGAAGAGGAACGCCGGCACCGTCAGTGGCCATGTCCGGTTCAAGGTGTTGGAGGGTGACGGGAGGGCGGCGACGGAAAGGAGGCGACGATTGTCGGTCTGGAGATGGCAGAGAGAATAAGGGAACTAGGGTTTTGGGTAAAAAGAAATAGGGTTTTGAGTGGAAATACATATAGATCAAATATAATTGGGCTTAAATGTATCTAGGTTGACATGGGCTTGTGCCTTTTTAATCTTATCCAAATATAATTGGGCTTAAATAATACAATAATTTTCAATTAATATTTATTCCAGGAAAAAAGGATATAATGGTATTTTTTACTCGATCAGCATTTAATACAAAATGTTTTATAAACAAGAAAATACAATATGCACTTATTCCAGTCAGATCTCTTACCCGAATCAGCACTTAACTAAAAAAATTGGTAAACGGCCCCTTAGTCTAATATTATTGGCCATACTAGACAATATAAAATTTTTACTTTAAACAAAAGAATTCAAGTGCGTATCAATCTCACAAATCTCATGATAGAAGTTATTTGAAGTCACATGCAAAGTGCCACTAAACTTTAAAGTGACTTCATAAAAAAAGGAGAGATTTGGCAAAAGCCGAAACACAGTCCCGGTGAATAAACTTTAGTGGTCCAACTCTCTTTTTCCCATTCTCATTTTTGTAGAAAGTGACTCAAATACTTCTCATCTTCTTCCTTATAACTTGTAAAAACTTTTTTTCAAATTGTAAGTGTCGCATCTAATACCATAAGAGTTGGATTTCATCTTGTAGATATGCCTAAGACGAACTTACCCTTGTGATTAATCTTTTTCTTTTCAACACACTTTGTGAACTTTTACAACCTTGAAGAAGATTATTGAATGTATTTCACACTATTACAAATGACAAGAGTTGAATCGTGCAACTCTTTCAACTCATCACTCACTATTAGATTTACCATGTGAGCACCTATATAATGGATGAACTTGCCATCATGAACGACCCTTTCAATGCATTAATCATTTTCTTTACATAACCAACAATCTCATCATTAGCAAATGCATTATCAACAATCACACTAAGAACCTTTTTTAATCCCAACCAAGCATACAAGCCTCAATGGCCTTAGCAATTGTCTCACCCTTATGATTTGCAATTTGACAAACAATTATAAATTTTATGCAAATTCCAATCACTAGCTATATGATGTGCGGTTAGGCACATGTAAGTCATTTAAGTACAAGAGATCCAGTCCATTCTTAAACATACTCTTTGCCTACCCAAGCACTCCAGTGGTGTCTGTGCACATCATTGGAGTCCCATAATAAATTAGTCACCTTTAGTTAGAAAGAGTCGGGTGACCTCTAGCGAAGCTGTCAACTCAACCTAAAGACACCGATTTGCAAGCCTAATCTATTCTCTTCTTTTGAGAAGTGAATTCTGACCAGTCAACTTACCAAATCCCATTTTTGAAGGATGTAAAACACGTTCCTCCCATACTCCCAAAGCAACTTGTATATATCCCTACTAACAATCATTCTACTAGGGACATCAAACTTAGCTTGCACGCTTTGAACAAGCTCCTTAAACCCTTTACCCTCTACGACTTAAAAAAGTTCCATCTTTCACCACAAACCTAGCCAAAGTGTGTGACATTTTTCTTACTAAAGGTTACGGCCAACAAATTTCGAACACCATCGCTACCATTTTAAAAACCAAGTACTTTTTGTTTTCTTATCAGTTTCTCTACCCGAATACTTAGGGCTTGTTTACTTGCTTCTGACCACCTCTTACCGGTAGGATGTTCTTACCCAAGTAAGAGGTGGGTTGTTTACCAAATGAAAAAACACAACTCTGACTATTTATCATGCTCTGACCGTGTTCTGTCCAGAGACAGAGTTAGAAATGTGTCTTTCCAGAGACAGAGATGAAGTTTCCCATGTTTACCCTTACAATCACCAACCAACGAAGGGGCACCAATCTACAAGAATCTCCACTAAAAAAATGGGTGCAACTACAAGAATCCAACCTTATCCTTATTATCTATCTCCATCATCCACCTCTTCCTTTCTCCTTTCATTTCGAAGAAAACCCACTTATCTCGAATGGTTTATCCTGGATTTAGGGTTTTCTCCACCCCATAGATGAAACCACCTCAAACACTATACTTATTGAACGCACCTCAAAGACCAAAACAATTTAGTCATGAGAGATAGATGAAGGGTTTCTGAGATCTTTAGGAAGAGAGTCGAAAATGATATGGTTTTTTGGAAAATGAGACGTTTTGACTATTTGGAGAAGAAGGTATTGATAATGCCAACTGGGATGCAAAGGGTATCACATGTCAATTGATGGTGACAGATTTGGGATACGTGTTGTCCTTTTATTAGATAAAAATTGGTTTGAATGCTTAAATTTATTATTTGGTTCAAGTGATCGAAATTGTATTATGTTACTTTATCTTGAGTATTAAAGGAGTAATACGAGTAGGGTTGTAAACGAACCGAACGTTCAGCGAACCGTTCGGCAAGAAGTTCATTTATTTACTAAATGAATGGACATGAACAAATTTTTTTATTCGTTTAGTTAAATGAACGAATATGAACAAATTTTTTTATTCGTTTAGTTAAATGAACGAATATGAACAAGAGTCTCGTTTGTCAAGTTATGTTCGTGAACGTTCGTTCATTTACCGTTCGTTTATATATTAAATTTAATATATAATCTTTTGTTTATTTACTTTGAATTCAAATAATATTTATTTATGTTCGTTTAGTCCGTTCGTTTACGTTCATTTAGCATGTTAACGAACACGAATGCACCTTATTTCTAAACGAATGAACACGAACATAAAGATTTTCGTTCGTTTACCGTTCGTGTTCGTTCGTTTATTTATTCGGTTAAGTTAAACGAACGAACATGAATAAGCCTCCATTCATGTTTGTTCGGTTCGTTTACAGTCCTAAATACGAGTTCAAAAGCATAAAGGAATTTGATAATATAATCATAACATTTGATAAATAATAATTTTGTAGTGGCATATAATATAAAACACTGGAAACTAATAATTTTTATATATGAAAATGATATGTCAAAAACATAAAATGTGACTGGTAATTGAATTTTCCCATATAATTTATAGGTCTGGATTTTTTAATTTTACAATTTATAAAAGCATTTTTGAAATTGTTTTATTTGATTTTGATCGACTAAATTTTTTAAGATAATAACGATAAATAATTATAAATAATATTACTAAAAGTAATTGAAAACAATTAGTAATATTTAATAAWAAAATATGACTAATAATAATTAATAGTTTGATTAAAGAAATAAAAGGTATTAACAATATTTAATTAAAAATAATAATAAACAAAATGTGATTGATAATAATTGACAAACTACTAATATTCAGCATTTATCTATTAATTAATATTTAATTATTAATTTATAGATATTAATATTAATTATTTAATTATTGCAACATTACTCCAGAGATAAAGATATAATGGTCATCTTTTACCAGTCAGCACATGAAATAAAACATTTTGGTAAACAACAATTTAAGTTAGCACTTAACTCATTCAGACCTCTTACCTAAATCAGCACTTAATCAAAAACTTTGGTAAATAGTCCCTTACATTATTTTCTTATGTGTGTCCATACACGAGTTGTGCCACTTTTCTTACTACCACAAGCATAAGGTTTTCCACGACGGTTGCAAACACATCTATGGTCATTTGGATTTCCACCCTGCTTTTGAAAAGTGAGCCCAAACATTAGATATTTTAAATGTTGACCTTTTCTTTTATCCTAGTATGGTTCTTATTTGATTCTTTTGTCAACATTAATAGGGGTAGCATCCATTGAGTTTTTCTCTATAGAATGAAGTGAGAAGAAACAATCACGTATAAAAAAGTCCCAAAAGCACAACAAAAATCATATATCTAATATGATTGAAGTTAGAACAAATAATTTTGGTGGCACCAAGTCTCAAAATTTGCAGATTTTCGGTGGTACATCCAAGAATCAGAAGAAAGACAAACCATTGCACAACATTGTAATATTTCAGACTATAAAGATAAGTTGTTGTTACCAGAATTAATAAAAAACAAACATAATCTAGAAGCCTTTTCTTTGCAAGTTTGTAATATTCCAGACTAACTTAAGTAAGCTTGTTGGTTTTTCACTCATTTTCACCTTGGTCTTGATAATAACTCTAGAAGTCTTTGACAAAATGCCCTTAATCACAAATGCCACTAAAAGCAGCGCATCCTAAATTCACACAAAATGTTCTTACCATTGTATAACATAGAGAAAAGACCCAAGAAAGATGATCTCAATATGCGTCGACTATTTATTAAAATCGACACAAAAACAAATGGGTAACAATTAATTAAACAAATCAGGGTGTAGGAATGACAAACCTCGGTTGAGATGAAGAGAAGAACAAAATCGAAGACGTTAGATGTGTATTTTTTCTGTAAATCGATGAACAAACTTTAGTTAGTACGTATTTACTACTGCTAATCGATGAACAAATTGGAAACGAACTTGAAGTTATACTTATTGCGGAACAACCTTGGTGATGCACTTACTACTACAAATCCATGAACAAGTCTGGAACAAACTTGAAGTTGTACTATGCTGCAAATCGTTGGGTTACTGCTTATAGAAGTTGTTTTGCGAGGAACGTGTTAAGTTGAAGAAAGAGTTAACTAAGGGTGGGCAAAGAGTATGTTTAACAACGGATAGTAAGACTTCTTGTACTCAAATGGCTTATATGTGATCGACATTTACATAAAAATTGTAATTTTTTGTCGAATTGCAAACCAAAAGGGCAAGACAATTGGTAAGGTAAGGCTATTGAGGCTTGTATGCTTGGTTGGGGATTAGAAAAGATTCTTCGTGTGACTGTTTACAATGCATCCGCTAATGATTAATCCATTATGTGGGTGCTCGCATAGTAAATTTGATTGTGGGTGATGAGTTGAAAGAGTTGCACGATTCAAATATTGTCATTTGTAATAGTGTGAGATGCATTCAGTAATCTTCTTCGAGGTTGCAAAAGTTCAAAACGGGTGTTGAAAGGAAAAAAGATTAATTACAAGGGTGGGTTTAGGCGTGCCTACGAGATGAAATCCAACTTTTATGATGATAGATGTAACATTGAAATTTGGAAAAAGTTTTTGAAAGTTATGAGGAATATAACGAGGAGTATTTGAGTCGCTTTCTAGAAAAATGAGGATGGGAAAAAGAGAGTTGGACCACCTAAGTTTATTCGTTGGGAGTATGTTTCGGCTTTTGTCGAATTTCTCTTCACTTTTTATGAAATCACTTTAAGGTTCAGTGACACTTTGCATGTGACTTCTAATAACATTTGTCATGAGATTTTAAGATTCATACGTACTTGAATTCTTTTGTTAAAAGTAAAAATGCTATATTGCCTAGTATGGCCAGTAATATAAGGCTAAGTTCGACATATATTAGGTAATTAGGGAGTCCGAATAATATCAATCCAATGTTGTTTTCGGTTGTTGTACTTGATCTAAGGTATAAGATAAAATATCTGAAATTCTTTTTGAGTATCTTTATGATAAGAAAACTGTTACCAATATTATTGTGAATGGGGAACAAATCTTTAACCGATTGTTTGAAGTCTACAATGTTGAATGTAGCTAATTTACAACTCTTGTTCCTATACTAAGATAAGAGTTGGTGAGCCAAACTTGTTGGTTAAGTTTACACTCCAAAATCGGCTTTCCTGAAGTAGTATTTGTCAGACTACTTTTGACTTTATCTTGTATTGATCTTCTTTCTGCTAGTTGACAAACCAATTCAATTTGGTAACAATATTGCCTTCTCTTCAACTAGTTGTTGATTTTATTGAAGATTTTTTGTTCTAGGATCAATACAGATAATGACAAGGCTTCTACAAATGAAAAATCTTATCTATTTCCTTTCCGAGACGTAAGTTATATTTCAGATTCCAGTAAGATTTTTGCTTTATCCAAGTTAATAAAAAAAAAAAAAAATTTGCTTTATGAATTGTTAAAATCGGATCCTAGAAAATTTCGATCTTCCGGGTACAAGAACTGAATAGTAATTCCATATACTTAATTTGTATACCGAGTTCGGATGTGCAATCCGGATCTCAAATCCGAATACTAAATCCGGATCTCAAATCCGAATACTAAATCCGGATCTCAAATCCGAATACTAAATCTGGATATCAAGTCTTGATACCAATCTAGGTATCAAGTCTGAATGTAAATCCAGATACAAATCTGAATAGGATTATTATCCGCTGTCAATTCAGATACATATCCCGTTGGTTTTGATTACAAAGTGTCAATTGGAATTGTTCTAAGGCAAACGTTACTTCTAAGAATCCCTCTTAAGTGATGGATCGAATATATTTGTAATATGTAATGTCATTTTTATCATGTTCAACGTATACCTTATATTTTACAAGATGTTCCACATGACCGTTCCAATCTTTTTAGAGGTGCTGTTATACTTGTACCAAGATAAAATAATTTTTTCATATTATATATTATATTAAAAGTCTTACAAATTTAAGATAACAAACATGTCTTAAATTGATAAAGTAAGATACAAAGTTCACCTTAAATAGCATTGTTCGAAACGAAATCTTTAATTAGTGCTTCATAATAAGCTTTCTCCAATAAGTCGTTAAATTGAAATATTAACATATAAGAGTTAAGCAATTACTGTTCACCTCAAGTTCTTAAGAAACTCTAGCTCGATTCCGGGGTCCAATTCTCCTTCGACTCACATAGGGATGGGAATGGACCCCGACCCGTCGGGTAACCCGGTCCACCTGCCCCGGTCGGGGACGGGGATTCCCCGAAAAATCGGGTCTCGGGGACGGGGACGGGGATCCCCGCTTGGCGCAAGCCGGGGACGGGGACGGGGACGGGTATAGCACTCCCCGCCCCGTACCCGTTTTTTATATATAATATTTTTTATGAATTTGGGCTTTGGGCTTTGGGCTGTGAAATAAAAAAAGTAAATGCATCTTCTCCTTCCTCCAGTCCAGTCCATGAGTACGAATTCACAATTTCAATTTCCTAATCCTATTTCTTCCCCGTTCCCGCATCCTCCCTCCTCATTAATCATCTACCATTTTATACTAC
>NC_037544.1:9272018-9272734 GCF_001531365.2 Cynara cardunculus var. scolymus
TTTTCTTTCTAAGTTCTGAAACCGTGACTAGCATCACGAGAAGGCAAGGATTTGGATTGTTTGCGTGGATACCGTGGAGGCATCAAGCTTTGTTTGTTGCTGTGATCAGAGTTTTGCTAACTGTGAGGTATAATTTCGAAACACCYGATTTATTMYRGTTCGTATGGGTCCTTGGAGGGTTACGGTTTTATTTTCCGTTGTGCTTGAGATCCCGTAACCCAACAGAAACAACCAACAAGCTCATTTTAGAAACATCCATCCAATGCTCATTTAGTGCAAATAGGTCCAGCTCAAAGAAGTTCAAGGAGTTATAAAGCTGATGCCGTAATTCAATATCATACACCTCAAAATATTTTGTCTTGTACATGTTTAACTCCTTCATTAAATCATATCGAATAGATGGTCATTCATCTTCGTAGCGACCGAGACAAACGACTATCACTCGAAATCCATAGTTTCCATCGCCTTTTACTTCTTGTACCAGTGTGATGTAAAGATGGAAATTATCTAAAAATTGATTAATACATTGAGATAAAAAAAAATAACTTCCATGAACAACATTACGTACCTACAGGATGTAATGTAATATTCGGGTTATTTTATTAGATTTAATAATTTAAATCTTTATGTTTAWWTGAATAYTTTATGTAGATGTGTGTGGGTGTGGGTGATGTAGTTATGTTAGCCGACCTTTGAGGGGTGACCTATGTTTATCT
>NC_037544.1:9274140-9279331 GCF_001531365.2 Cynara cardunculus var. scolymus
AAGTTTAGTGTTGATGGCATTTTGTTTACTCATATATGTATTAAAGAAAGTTTTTATTAGTCCATGTTTTGTAACAATACTATTTTTAGTATTATGAGTATGATGATGTGAATTATCTGTACATGGACTATATGGGTTGTTACATGTAAGGATGAAAAATACTCGGAAATTGATTAATGTATGAATGTGCATAACTTTTTGGTCGAAGTATGAACTATGTCTCGCTTGTTCATTGTTCGCTAAAACATCAAACTCCACAAATGTTGACGCGTTTGGACAACTATGCCTATGAGGTTCTTGAGTTGGTGGGTCGACACAACTTTGTTGACAACCTTACTCTTCAATGAGGGACGACCACGAGTTGTTGCATGAACAATCGGTTCACAAAGACGAGTTGTCCAAAGAGAGATTATCTCCCTTATTATTCTTAGAAAACTGGACTTCATTGAACTCGAATGTTTTTTGAAGTTCTCAGTAAACATTTGCACTTTATCATTACAATAGATATCATCATCTTCCACGGATATACACGGTGATAAATCAAGTTTCCTCCAAAATCCGTCAATTGATTCAAGTGGAATAGATTGGCCTGCATTGAAATAATATGTTTGTTCATGTGCACATGGTAACCCGTAACATGTACACGGCTTACATTTACAGTTTCCTGAAACTAAGCCAAGATATTTTGACCGCTCAAATTCTTTGAAGATTAATTACAATGCATGCAATGAAAACAAAACCATGTAGCTGGTGGAAGTGTAGTTTGTTATATTGATGTTTGACGACATTTTTGCTTTGTTAGAAGCTTGTTTTGATTGACTTCTAAGCTTATGTTTTCAAAATTTATTTTCTATATGTTTTTATTATAAAAATATTGTTTTTTATGTAAAAAAAACGTAATACAATTTAAACTAATTTATATTTGAATTTTTAATAAATAAAAAACAATGAGTTATTATCTGAATTTGTAGGGATTGTTGAAAACGGATGAAATTATTGTTTCAATATTCAAAAACTTAAATAAGAATTGATTAGTTACTTTTTAAGTTTTAAAATCGGAAAAAAATGATGGATTATTTTCTTGAATTTTTAAAGTTGTGGAAAGATTAATGATATATTTTATGAAAATATAGATAAAATGAAAATTAAGAATTTGCATATGAATTTTTAAAGTTTTTATTTGATTTTTAAAAGGACAAACTATACTACGATATACATATGGTTAGAATTTGTAAAATTATAAAATAAATGATATATTTTTGTTTATAAATAACTAGACTTATTGTCTTTCTAATTTATTGGTTTTAAAAATTATTATATTAACTAATCTACTAATTAAAAAAAGTAAGAAAAAGAGAAGGAGAAACATATGAGAGAATAGGGTTTTATGGTTTGCACCCCACCTACCCCATTTTGTTTTTTAATTTTCCTATAAAATTACCTCGTAATTGTAATAACTTTTTTATATTTCCTATGCTTTAACTTTGAACCACACCTACCCATCATTTTTTTTAATTTTCCTATAAAGTTGTCTCGTGATTGTAATTCTGAAAATAATAATGTTTAATTTAAATAAGAATTATTAACTAATATTAAATGTACAAAATATTTAATGGAATAAATCAAGAAAACTACCAAAACTAATAAATTACATCAATAATAATATAACAATAAATATTTTAAAATAAAAAAATAACACATGAAATAATCAATTATATATATATATATATAGAGAGAGAGAGAGAGAGAGAGAAAGAGAGAAAGAGAAGTGAGTTATTATACAACCCTTTATATTTGTATAACCAATACAACTCAATCTCGACCGTCCATTTGATTTGATGAATATATGATTTCATATAAACTTTGATTGTTTTCTAATGAACTCTATATATATATATATATATATATATATATATACACACACATATATATATAGAGTTTGTTTCAAATGCAACCCATCATATTTGTACAACCAATGCAACCTAATAAATTAAGATATTTATGAAAATGATGAGAGTTCATTTATTATGATTTGAATATTATATTATATCGTATGATGGTACATTCTCCAAGGTTCTATGGTTTGCACCCCACCTACCCCATCATTTATTTAATTTTTTAATTTTCCTATAAAATTACCTCGTAATTGTAATAACCATCCTCTTAAAACCCTCTCTCAATAACTAATAAAAATTAACTTCTAACTAACTCCTAATTAATAAAAATTAACTTCTAACTAACTCCTTATTACTAAAAATTACCCTATAAATAATGATGAATTTTCATTTTATTACTACGTCATGCAAAAGACTTAAACTTTCGAAGATAACTCATTTTTTTTATTGCAGGAAATGTCATTTTTTTTACGAAGATAACTCAAATCAAGGTGTTGATGACGCTCACAATTTTTATGAAACGGAAGAAGCTCAATTTTCCACATGGTCCTCTTCATTCTATACAGATCAGGTACAATAAATTTTAAATTGTCATTAATATTTATCACCTCACCATCAACAAAAATATATATCACCTCACCATCAACAAAAATAAATTTAATTGTAGGTTTTAGACAACTTCAATCTAGGTGTTGATGACGCTCACTATTTTTATGGAATGGAAGACGCTCACTATTTTTATGGAACGGAAGACGCTCAATTTTCCACATGGACATCACCATTTTATACCGATCAGGTACAATAAATTATAAATAATAAATATTTATATTATTTTAGTGAAATTAATACTTGTCACCTCACCATTAACAAAAAATAAATTTAATTGTAGGTTTTTAGGTCTCGTGAAGATGTGATGAATTGGGTGAAAAATACGGCATACTCTCTTGGTTATGTCATTGTCACAAAAAGATCAAAGCAATGCAAAAATGGTCTCATGAATAAATTGGTTCTTATGTGTGACCGTGGTGGTAAACCTAGCGGATCAGGAATACTAGTTCCAAAAAGACAGATTATCCATTTAAGTTGGTAGCAAAATATTCACTGGAACATCATTATTGGACGATAAGAGTGGTATGTGATCAACATAACCATCGCCCTACAGTGAATCTAGAGGGTCATGCATACGCAAGACGGTTATCTGATGATGAATTTCGTTTGGTAGAAGATTTGACGTCGAAGAGTGTGCCACCACATGAAATTCTATCAACGTTAAAGGATCGAGATGAGACTAACTTGTCAACACTCCTGACTATATATGAGGCACAAAAGAAAATTCGCAAGCACGAGAAAGGTGGGAAAACACCAATGCAGGTTCTTATGTCACTTTTGGATATTCATCGTTATGTTTATCAACCTTATACACACCCAGTTACAAACGAGTTGCAAGCTTTATTTTTTGTTCATCCTACATCTTATGAGATATGGCGTGCATTCCCACACGTGTTGGTTATTGATGCCACCCACAAGACAAATATATAATATGCCTTTTGTTCAGATCGTTGGTGTAATATCAACCGGCAAGACATTTTGCATAGCTTTTGTTTTAATAAGTGAAGAAATGATGGACAATTATAAATGGGCGTTGGAGTAGCTAAAGGTGATGCTAAATGAGTGCATGCACCCACGTGTTATAGTAATGGATAGAGAGTTGGCTCTCATGAAAGCGTGCGAAAAAAAATTTCCGCACGCCAATCATTTACTTTGTAGATGGCACATCGGTCAAAATATTTTGAAGAATTGCAAACAAACTATTAGATCGCAACATGATTGGAACTTTTTTTAATCGGCGTGGAAGTTACTTATAGATTCTCCAACGTGAATATCGTACACGGAGAACTATGAGAAACTTCGAACAGTGTTGTCAAAATACCCCCGTAAGTCTTTTACATTATTTATTTTTCTATACAATATTTTTTTTCTATATAATACTTAATTTTTTATCAAATATTTATATTTCTTTCTAATACTTGTTTTTTTTTTATCATTTCAGGTGTTTTAAGATACATACATGATAACTGGTTGGACAAATATAGAAACCATTTTGTCTCTGCTTCAATTGACCAATGTTTGAACTTTGGAAATCGCACTACCAACAGAGTTGAGAGCCAACATGCTAAGTTCAAGAATTACATGTATCATCAAAGTTACACTCTAGATAAATTTGTTGTTTGTATTAATAAGATCATAGAGTCACAACTCATGGCAATCAAAGAAAGTTTTGGGAGAAGTGAAATTTCTCGTTATCACAAACACAATATACCATGCTTCAGTTTACTACGGGGTTTCGTCTCAAATGATGCTCTTGATTTGATGGTGAAAGATATTAGTCGGTCGAATGGTTTTCAACTAGATTCCTCAACTTGTGGTTGTCAACTACATAGCAATTGTGGGTTACCGTGTGCTTGCAGACTTTCAGTGTACGTAAATTCATGTTCGTATATACAATTACTCATGATTGATTTAATAGTTTTAAGTCTTTATATTTCAACATTTAAGACAAAATATATTTGTATATGCAGGTGAGTGTATTCCTTGGATTCAATAGATATATTCTGGAGAACGCTAAATATTTCACCGGAAACATCTTTCGAAAGTGACAATATTTGTTGCGACGCTGAAGTAAACCATTTTAAAGAGCATTTCAACAAGCAGTCTAAAACTGGAAAAAGAAGTTTCCTAAGAAAGTTGGTTGACATATTCAATCCAAGTAAAACTACCATGAAAACGCCCACGGTTAAGAGAAACACTCGTAGACGACTGAGTTTGAAAGCACAACAACAAAGACATGCTCCTCCTAAGAGTAAAGATTCACGAACACGTAGCTAGTCAGCGAGATTTTTTGGGGTTGATTTGAACGTCGAACCGGAAAGACATAGTTGTTACACGAACTATCAAACAAATTATGACCGCGATCCGATCTCAGATCTAAATGAGGAGCCGACGAGACATAGTTATTTGTGGATTTAAATGAAGAGTCGACTATGGAAGTCCCAAACTTAAACCAAGAACCTATGACAAACCCTTTACTCGATCATATTCCAAATATTTTTCATCGCTATATCAGACGTTTAACTAATGTCAAAGGTGATGGAAACTGTGGATTCGGTCAGTTGCTGTCGGCCTTGGTCTCGATGAAAATATGTGGCTTGTAATTCGACAAGAGTTGTTACAAGAGTTAAGGTATCACGAGCAAGATTACACGGATATATTGACTTCTATAGGCTTTAATTACATTT
>NC_037544.1:9280096-9284665 GCF_001531365.2 Cynara cardunculus var. scolymus
TGTAAATAACCAATTTTTAAAGATTTATTTATTAAAAGTATGTTCACATAATTAATCAATTGACAAATTGCATGAAAAAGTAACGTATTTTAATTTTATTTTTATTTTGGATAAAATACTTTCAAAACTTTAATTTTGCTACCTAATATGTAAAGTTTTAAACATTTAAGTACTCAGATAATCGGTTGAAGCATTAACTCTTTCTTCTAACAAACCACAATACATAAAAACTAATTTTTGATTAACTTATTCATATCGACAAATAATATCGAGTTAGATACCACATCACAATGTTAACCGGTTAATACTTCATTCGATTACCTAAGTATGTGAGTCCCTTATATGATCAATCTTCTGATAAGCTTCAATAATCCATGGCAGATCTGGATTTTATATCAAGAACACAATGAGAGAGATGAGAGAGAAAGTCAAGATCTAATTTTTTGGTCAAACTCTCTTTCATACGTATTAGAATTTTATAATAAGCTTCCTACTAACAATTACAAGATCTTACCCTATTTATAGGGTCAAACAATACACATGGTCAAAGTCAAACTATTCTAAAGAAAAGTCAAACACAATGAATTTTACAATTATAGACAATATTTAACTTTCAAGACGAATACAATTTAATATTGATTTTCAGTCCTAACAAAGTACGTAAATGTTTCAAACTTTAAATCTCAGTTATCAAAATGAATGTTTTGAAAGTTTATTACCCAAAATATGAATAAAGTTAAACTATGTTACTTTTTCGTTCAATTTTTACCCTTAATCAAAATTAGAAATTTATATGGTTTTTTTAATTTAACAAATATTTTAATAACTTAATCCTTTAAAATAAAAAAATTAATGGTTTTATAATTTAAAAAATCAATTTATAAACTAAACAACAATTTAAAAAATTGAAATAAATAAAGGGTATTATTGAACAATGATTACAAGTTATTTTTGAATAAAAAATAAAAAATAATTAATAATAATTAAATAATTATTACTTATAGATATGAGTATTATGGTGGGGTGTAAATCCTAAATATGTGGGGTGTAAATCCACCAAGCCTAATATTGTTATAGGTCTTTTTTTGACTTTTTAATTGCACTCACACCTATTAAAAAAGTCAAAAGAAAACTTATTAATAACATTAAATGACATAAAATTTTGAATCTCTCTCTCTCTCTCTTACTTTTTTTTTTAATTAATAGATAATAATTATTATTGGTCTATATTAATTATAATTTTTATTTGTATTATATATTAATCAAATTTAAAACCAATAAATGGAAAGACAATAACTTTGTTATTTATAAAAAATAATATATCATTTATGTTATAATTTTACAAAGTTTAACCATATGTATATAGTCATAGAGTTTGTCCTTATAAAAATCGAATAAAAATATGGAAATTCTTAATTTTCATTTTATCTATATTTTCATTGAATATATCATTAATTTTTCCACAACTTTAAAAAATAAGAAAATAATCCATCATTTTTTTTCCGACTTTAAAACTTAAAAAGTAACTAATAAATTCTTATTTAAGTTTTTGAATATTCAAAAAATAATTTTATCAGATTTCAACAATCTCTAAAAATTCAGATAATAACTCGTCGTTTTTTTTATTAAAAATTCAAATATTAAATTAGTTTAAATTGTATTATGTTTTTTTATTAAGAAAAAAAAGAAACAATATTGTTATACTAAAAATATATAGAAAAGAAATTTTGAAAACATAAGCTTAGAGGTGGTTGGAAGAAAAAAAATTGACTTCTTGAAAATGTTAATGAACTTAATGTTAATTTAATGAACTTGATATTAGTTAAGTGAAGTGATATGTATTTTACTATTGCTATAAAAAGGTAAATAAAATTTGTATTGTCATTCACAAGTAACAATTTCAACATTCTCTCTTTACGATTTCGAGCTTGTTAATGGATAGTTGGAAAAACAATTTTCAATTTGATCGAGATTACAACGCTGAGGTACTTTCACTTACTATTTGCGATTTTTTTTGCTAGTTTGTAAAATATAGTTTTTTTTATGCATGTGCATGTTTAGGAATAAGATATTTACATAAACAAACAACTTCCGCTGACGATTTGCATTTTTATCAAAATTCCAATAATAGTATTTTCATTTTACTATTTTGTGACATATTTTCACTTACTATTTTTTAATATAGTTTTCTTGCATGTGTATGTCTAGGAATATGATATTTACACAAACCAAGCAACTCAAGGTGAAATTTTGCATTTTTATCGGAATTCCAATGATGAGGTATTTTTACTTACTACTTCGTCATATAATTTTCATCTACTACTTTGTAATAAAGTTTATTTTTTCTATATTTGTATGTTTAGGAGTATAATATCTACACAAACCATACAATTCAAGACGATGATATTCACGCATCAAAATTTTCCACCGACAAGGTGTTCAAATCTCATCAAAATTTAATCGATTGAGTGCAACAGTTGGGACGTTCCATTGGTTACATTATTGTCACGAAAAGATCTAAGACAAAACGAGGTGGAGTTATGTCTAAAGTTATATTAATATGCGATCGTGGTGGTAAACACAAAGGTAATGGTAGTTCTAGTAGACATACTGGAACTAAAAAAATGAATTGTCCATTCGAGTTAGCAGGAAAATATTCTTCAAAGAATGACTTTTGGACGTTAACAATGATATGTGAAAAACATAATCATGAACCTGCAGAAGATTTGGAGAGTCATCCATTTGCAATGCGATTGACTGAAAACGAAGTCCACTTGGTGGAAGTTTTGTCAAAGAAGAATGTCAAACCACGTGATATTCTATCAACATTGAAGGAGCAAAATCCAGATAACGTGTCTACACTCAGAACAATATACAATACACATTGAAAATTTTGGGCGACTGAACATGAAGGTAAAACTCAAATGCAAGTTGTCATGTCATTTTTGCAGGAAGAAGGCTACTTGCATGAGGCGCATGCAAATAACTCTAATCAGTTGGAAGATTTATTTTTCATTCGTCCAATATCATTGACGTTGTGGCGTGCATTTCCACACGTGTTGTTGATGGATGCCACATATAATATGAACATGTATAAAATGCCCCTCCTTCAGATTGTTGGTGTAACATCAACTAATATGACTTTTTCCATAGCATTTGTTTTTATGCATAAAGAAAAAGAATCCAACTATACATGGGCATTGAATTGTCTCACAAAGACAATGGTCTTAAAAAGACAATGATCTTAAAAAGACAATGGTCTCAAAAAGACAATGGACAGATGTGCATCCCCACATGTTATTGTGACCGATCGAGAGTTGGCATTGATGAAAGCATGTAATAATGTATTTCCCAATGCTAAACAACTACTTTGTAGATGGCATATTTATCAAAGTATTTTGAGAAAGTGTAAACCATCAATAACGTCGCATCAATCTTGGAATTTCTTTTACAAAGCATGGACGTCATTAGTTGAATCTCAAACAGAGGAAACATATAGATTCAATTTGGCACAAATTGAAAATATATTGCTCGAGTATCCAGGTATTGCTTCTCCCTATCTCTATCTCTATCTCTATATATGAGTAAAATTAATATTATTTGAGTATCCGGGTATTACTTTTCCACACGATTTTTCATAATGTTTATCTTTTTCTTGTTATTCTATTTAATCCAATGACTTAATATTCAAATTGTTGGATCTAAAATTCAGCTTTGATATTGATCTAATACTCTAGAAAAGCTCTTGAACAATGAAGTGCAGCAGAAGTAATAATGAGAGAAAAACAGAGTATTAAGAACACACAGTATTGATGAATAAGATGAACACAAGAGAATTGCTTCAAAGGTTTTTCAATCAATTCAATTGAAAAATTTGACGATTACAATACTGGAAGCTCCACCTATTACAAAGGTCCTATCCGCTATTTATACTAGTTCCTAACGACCTTACTGACAAGATCTTGACTCGTGAATTCATCTAAGCCGTCCAAATAAAGTCGATTATTCCCTAGACACGTGAGAAGCACATGCGGCTAACAACCTTCGTAAACTGATGGAACAGAAACTTCACAGAAGACGAAATCCGCAGACCCTCTGTGAGCCATCTCAGAGGCTCTGCTGTAATTGACTTGCATGTTCTATTTGACAGAGGACTATTTTCCAGAACCGCTGTGAGAGACATCAGAGGTTCTGTCATACTTCACTTGTTCGATCAAACGGCTTCTGTCGCTTAGTCCTCTGTTGTCTTCTGTGGAGTTATCCTTCTGTCAAGACTTGCAGTATACTTTTTCTATACTTTTACAAAATAGGAATAATTGAGCTAACAATCTCCCCCTAAGTATGAAAAAGTAATTTTGGACAGTTGGGTGCAAGAATTGACTTATGAAAAAAATACAAAAGGAGATTAATCTCATCCTCTGAAAAAATGTTACAGGCCTATACTATTACAAGAGATTACTCCACAGCAGAGTTTGGAAAATCGTCTACGGCATATTACAGGTCAGTCTTGACAGTCTTGTAGACCTTGAAAATCCATTCTCTGAAGGAGACTTGTATCTTGATTGTTTC
>NC_037544.1:9284765-9296988 GCF_001531365.2 Cynara cardunculus var. scolymus
AACAAAAAGAGGTTTAGCCCCGACGTCAAATTAATGCATTGATTCAAGGGGTACCCGTGCAAACATCGTCTATCTCTCTGGTCAAGTGGCTCCGCTCTTAGGGAGAGAATCTACGGATTCTGTGAAAGGGCTTCCCTATCTATGATGGAGCTCTCGCTCTTACTCTTTCTATCAGTCGTGTTTTTTATTTTCTCTCTRACCGTCAACTTGCTTGATTTACTAACCTCGTGTTCTCATCCACTTTAAGGTCAGGTCGAAGCAAAGCGTTTTCCTTCCTCTTCCTATCGRAAAACAAGAACCCGCCAGCTAACTTCTCTCTAGTGGGCTTCACTTGTACGCTATCCTTCCTGACCTTACCTCGACTCTACTCTCCAAGCTTACTGCTCGACGCTCGCCTGACATATCGGTCTRAAGTTTCTTTGATCACTTAGGACAAACAATCTTTCTAAAAAATAAAAATATCGTAATATAGTTCAAGAAAGTGGCTGTGACGTGAATTGCATTGTGCTCATCAACGTGTAAGCTGCACCATGCTGAATGAGAGAATTACATTCCCTTTCAATTGAGATATTGCGTATGATAARAGAGAGAAAGGTTCCTTTTTTTTCCGGTATGCTGCTCCGCGAGCAAGGAGCGATAGAAGCTAGTATTCTGTAATGAATAACAAGAGTCTGGTACTATAGGGGAATCCAACACCTAGTGATTTACATTTTACACCTTATCTTCTAKACTTTCGGTGGAAAAACCAGCCGAGTCTTCCAGCAGGAGTTCCACGCCTTTTATTAGATTGGACCAACCGGTTGGTCTTCTGGTAGTATAACTATGGATACAATTCAGTTGTAGTAACGAAGCAACATCAAGTTAGGAAAGTATCGATCTATGTGCGCTGAAAATCCTATAAAAATTAAATAAATAAGGACTAATCCAGACTCATGTGAAAAGTAAAATTTTTTTAGAGCTAAACAAATGGTAGATAACCCTGCCTACTCCGATTGAGTAGGTGCCGTGAGTGGGTCTTTAGGATGTTTTGTACCCCAACGATCATTTGTTTCAAATCAGCCACAAAATGTGTTCCCTTTGGTTCCAAACTTGCAAAATGATTGTTTTCGCACTCTTCCAATTCTTGCTAACTGCTGCCCAGTTTTTCTCAATCGCATCCAGTAAGGTATTTTCCAAACTAGCAACTTTCTCCTTAAACTCATTAACTTTTGTGGTTGATTCTTTTTCTTTATAATTATTGTCAATCACTTGAGTAGGCTGCACGAAATCAGTTCTTGAAGTTTTCCAGATTCGGTCGATTGTTTTTAATTCAATAGGAAGCATGTTGCTAGTTAACATATCAGTTGGTAACATTAATATCTTTGCTCGTTTCGACAATCCATGGATCAAAGGCGCCGAGATAGAGTTTTTAAGTTGGATTTCGTGTACAACCATGAATTGCATCTGAAAATAACAACTCCCACAGGATACAATAAAGTAAGATCATATAGTCTAAATATATGCTAGAATTGTGTGTGGTTATCTCAAGAAGTGGTTCCAAAGTCCAAATGCAAACATTTTTTTGCAAGTGGTTTGTTTGGGATGTTTGTTGGTTTGTTTTTGAGTTGGTTTCCAAGTCGCGACCTCTTTTGCACCCAGATCAAGCACCATTTGCATATCTTATTCTGAATGATCTTATAACAACCTGTGATATTCACAAACTAATGAAGCAATTAGATAATAAAAATAATTGGTAACATTTGGAGTTTAGGAGATATGTTTTCCTCATACTAAGACCGTGGTACCCCGTGTACATGAAACAAAAGCATAAATTATTGTATCCATTACGGATAATAAGGCTTAATCAAGGATAATTGTGAATATCTACCAACCTCTTTACAAAAGAACTATTAAGTACTTCAACCTCCTTCACTTGCAGCTCTAAGCACATACATTGAGATGATCAACTTGTGCTCCAATTCCTTAGAGTGATTTTTCCCATTGAATTCAACTTCTAATATTGTATTAGAAGGGTATTGGATATCTCATCGTTAGATATTTAGATGGACTTCAACACATCCGTATCATCGACTTGTGAACCAAGTCCCTGGCTAACCTTTGATCAAGTAGTTCGCTAGATTTTGTTGTGACCAAACAAATTCAACCGAAATCACCCATTCATGATTAACTCATGAAATGCTATGTCTAACACCTAAGTGTCTAGACTTCCATTCTACACTTGGTTATAAGCTTTAGCCTAAGTATCCATACTATCACAATAGATAGAAATCAGTGATACTGGTTTTCGCCATAACGAAATTTCATGGACTAAATTCCTTAGCCACTATGCCTCTTTATGGGCAACAACTAATGCCACAAATTCTGACTCCATCGTCGAACTCGAACTCATGATGCAACTTTGCTTCTTGGAAGTCCATGATATGGCACCTATGCCAAGCATGTATACCCAACAACTCGTAGAAGAGTGATCTTCTAGTTAGTAATCTGACTAGCATTCGAATATCCCTTTAATATTGAAGGAAACCCAACATGGGCAAACCATATTATTTGATTTTATTCAAGTATTTAAATACTCGTCTTATTGCTTGCCAATGATGAGAACTAGGATTTCTAGTAAGCCTACTCAACTTTCTTATGGCAAAAGCAATATTTGGCATAGTACTTGTCATGGCGTACATCAAACACCCAATAGCCTTTGAGTACTCGAGTTGTGACACCACATCACCCGACTTGGGTGTAAGCTTCATAGTTGGATCAAACAGAGTATTAATTAGAGAACAATCAAAGCAATTAAATTTATCTAACACTTTCTCAATGTAATGAGATTGCGTAATTGCAATCCCCTTGTTCTCACGCTTGATCCTTATTTCAAGAATCACTTTAGCCTCCCCCATATCCTTATTTCATTGTTCTAATTTCAGAAATTCTTCTTCCAACTACCTTACTACCACTTTAGGGTAGAATTGTTCTATAAATCTATCCACAAATTCCATCCATGACATTGACTGTAAAATGTTGGGTTTGGCCAATGACTCAACCTCCCACCAATACAAAGCATTGGATTTAACCATACAACGAATATGACCCGATCTTCATATGAACAGTTACTTGTATTAAAAACTGATTCAATTTTTTTAGCCAACACAGCCTTTATTGGGCCTCTTTTTCTAGGAAAAGTTGGGAGTTTACACGTCAAAAACATCTTATTATCACCCCTTTTCTCATTTGAAGTTTGAACTTGAGGATTAATTTCCACTCAACTAGTTTCTACTCTGGCATGTATTCCCAAAATAGAGGTCAAGGTATTTCGTAACTTACGCATTTCTTCTGCGAGCATATCTTGAGTAACGTACTCAGGATGTTGAATTGGTTCCTCAAACCTCAGGATGACTACTTCGCCTGTCACGCCCCGGTTTTTTTTTCCTTTCGAGTGTCGTGACGTCATTCTTAATAACTTATGTCTTAATCAAAAATACGAACTTAAAATTTCAAACACACATAATATGTTTAACATAATTCGTTACATAATTGCGGAAGCGTAAAATACTTTAACGTAATCAATGCTAATTAAAATATCTAATCAAGCATGATTCAAAACATAGTCCCGTCTTTCTTCGTTCACTCGTCTACTGACAAATGACACCTGAGATATAAACATGTATAGTATAAGCAAAAAGCTTAGTGAATACAATATGGTTTCATGATCACATGCACACACAAAACAGTGTTTTAGCGTATTTTAATTATTATCTTGCAAGTGAGGCCTCGGCTCGTCACTTTTCTTTGCGTATGTGGCGTATTCTATGGACGAGGACTCCAAGACCTCGGAATTGCAACCCCTCCTTTCATGTCCAACCCACCCCGTACGGTGGACAAATCTTGCCGTATCATAATAGTTGCATATCATTTATTTCCAATATTCACTCATTAATGCAAATCTCATCGTGACATGCAACATACATCTCATGCAAGTGACAACATAAATCACATATGCATCATTATCATTTTTCACAATATACACATACTTGAATATCATATCGATAATATCAAGTCATCATAATCTTTCTCATCAACATCATCTTTCATATCATGCATATACTTAAATATCATGCACATCAATATAATCAAGTTATCATCATATGCATATAAACACATCAAGCAAATATCATAGATAAAATACTTTTGTAATAATCATGTATATATCCCATAAAAATCGCATAATGTACTCACCTTGAATCGTTAACGTTCGATAGGTCTTTCTCTCAAAAACGGCAACCTACATGATAATTTTTACCATTCCTAAGCATCTTAAATAATCGTAGTTAAATTGATTACCATTCYTTAACAATCTTAACACGATTTTTCCTTTTATTGATCAACCCCCGATAACATCATATCTCATGTTTCACTCCAATATTTTCTTAAAATATTACTAATAATGTGACGTCGTTATATATTAATTATTGCTCGTACATTTTATAAAAATAAGCAATATACTTCACATTTTATTGAATAATAATTATTCTACCAAAATAACTAAACTAAATAGTTCGCAACGTAAATAATGTTTTGCGACCAAAACGTCTCGTTTAAAATTTGCAAGTAATTAAAGGTGACAATATGTCACACACATATTGATAACGGTCGTTCCATAACTTTAAAGTTCAACATAATTAATACTCGAAATAATGTTTAGAATACCAATTTTCCAAGTCTAGGGCATTTTGGTAAATCATAAAAAGCCGAATACCAAAGGTATAGCTTTAACCAAATTCCCTAATTTAGAACATTCTTGGTATATTTCAGAAGTCAAATATTAAAACGATGTTTAAAAGTCCAATCCCAAGCATAGGGGCATTTTGGTAATTCTACTAAGCAATACTCAAAGTATTGTTAAAATACCGATTCCCTAATTGTGAGGTCATTTTGGTAATTTCATAAGGATAACAATMAAAATAAAGCATAGATACCAATTCCCAAGATATAGGGTCATTTCGGTAATTTTATAAAGCAAACACGTAAAGTATCGCTAAAATACCGATTTCCACGTTGTAGGGTCATTTTGGTAATTTCATAGGGATTAGATTTAAAATAACACTTAGATACATATTCCCAAGACCTTGGGTCATTTCGRTAATTTTATAAAGCAAATACGTAAAGTATTGCAAAAATACCGATTTCCAAATATAAGGTCGTTTTGGTAACTAAACGAGATAAATAATCGCAATGGGGTCAAGGTTTGCATTTTACAAAATATAAACAAACTTAATGAAAGTCTCGTAAAATTTATATAGAGAAAATTAAAATTCTGAAAATGCAGTTGTTMAATGCTAATTTCTAAAMCTCAAATGTAGACAATATATTAAAATTATGAACACACAAAAACAACAAGCCTTATACATAGCCTGTTGGTTAAGGTGCATGAGTCATGTGTGTGAGGTCGCRGGTTCGAAACCCGGCCTCAACGTTTTCCAGCTAATTTTTAAGGGAAACAAACGAAAACAGCATACGACGAAAGCTGCAGCATTGCTGTGCGTTTTTAAGGTATTTGAGCTTGAAAATGGCTCGTTTCTTGACCGTTTTTCTTCATTCTTTTTGCKCCAAACTCTTGGTAATATTTTTACCAACACTTTGACATAAAGAACACGAACTTTCATCAAGAAATGAGTTCCATTTACTCATTTAAAGTTTGTTTTTAAAACTAAAACTTAACAACTTAAAAACATAAAAATCGAACAACGAAAACACAAATATGAGACATGAGGCTACTGGGATTTGATAGATTACTTAAAAACGAAGCTATACACATAAAAATCAAGAGATTTGGTTAAAAATCTCACCCAAAATCGGTGAAAAACCGAGATTTTCGATCCCGAACTTCAAACTCCGATTTCTCTCTCAAAACTCAACTATTTTTCGAGATATTTGAACCAAAACGTTCCTAAGCCAGAGCTCTACAATTTATATGCCAAGAGTTTTGGCTTATTAGTTGAAGAAATCGGACAAATCGCGAGTTTTAGGCTGATGGGTCGTTTTCTCAAACAGTTTTGTACKTTTGGCAAAACAGGTCCCTCAACTTCGAAAAAGATAACATTTTATCTCCTGAACTTTCTGATATATACAACTAAAACCCCTCCTGACGTGATATATCACATTTTTSGTCCAAAAAATAAAAGAAAACAAATTATATTTTATTTTCATTTTTGTCTTTCTTTTTATTATTTATTTAATTAAGATTTCTACTTTATAATCTTTAATTAATTACGTAAATATTTTACATTTCAATTAATTTTAATAAAAAAAAATATTTAAAGGCCCATGTAATACTATTTATATATTTAATAAAAAAATGGGTTTTACATCGCCCTCTTTCTCTGCCCCTTCCCCTGCCTCTCCCTTTACCTTGATTAACAAGTACATTCTCTTGAACATTTTCTGGTGAACTTTCTCTTTTGTCCGGGCTTATAAGAGCAATCCTTTCAAACCTTGTGAAGTTACTTGCCATCTGACAATTTGCAAAACTAAATATTCACATAATCACATTCCCAAAATATAATAAGGTATCCAAGCATAAATATGTACCTGTAAACCCATGATTACATTAGCCAGTTGTAATTTCAATTTACCTTATATATTGTTCTTTTAACCCATCATATTTATTCCAAAGGTTCTACAATTGTCAGAGACCCTTAATATGTAGATAATACAGTTGAAGTGTAGGCATCATACTAAATACCTAAATCTCTTAAACTCGGGCTCTGATACCAAACTATTAACACTCTTTCACATTTGCATATAGCCCATGTATTTCATATAACATGAAATTTAAATAATTACACACTGGTCCCAAATGTACAACTTTCTATATTACAAAAGTTGCTACAAATTTTTTCCATATATACCCAGTAAAAGACTTGTAAACATAACAAGTTCTCAAGTACAAGTAATATAACATCTTCAAAAATCCACATATATAAAGCAATCATTATATATTCACATTTTCCCCTTTCCCTTATCATCCGATTTTGCCCGACCTGTAATGCATATTTTAAAACACAAAATAAGGGTTAGATAATGAGGTCTAGTAATAAATCCCTTTTGATTACTATTATAGAGTGAAAATCACCAAAACACTTTTTGAAGACCACATATTTGTATCAATAACAAATAAACTTTTTTTTGGATAAACAAACCTCTTTGTCGTATCAAATAGATGAGACAACTTCATCTTATTGCATCAAACCCATTATAGTATCAAACTTGTCGCATTGAACAAAAAATATACCAATTTGACACATCAAATATATAATACACCAATCTTATCGCACTTCATTGATGTGATAACCCAAATTTGTCGCATCACACACATGTGATAACTCTATTATCGCACCTCAAAGATGCGATCACCTCAACTTGTCGCATCGCAAGAATGCGATCACCGCAACTTATCGCATCCAATAGATGCGATAAACACATTAGTTGCACCATATACATGCGATAACAGTAACTTCTCGCACCATACTAGTGCGATAAACTCAACATGTCACACCTCAAGGATGCGATAACTAGCACCTCAATTCTCATCCCAATTTCATCACATCACACACATGCGATAAAAATCAACCTTCATTGTCAACTCGTAGACCACCTTCAATGTCATAAGCAAGAAGTACGTCTTCTTCTTCCATCTGCGAAAGTCATTCCCTTGGAATTTCTCCAACTTTCCGAGTTTGTGCAATATCATGGAAATATTCTACTCCTGATTCCATGCCAACGACAAAAAATATAGTGTTTGAATGTTGGGGAATATGGATTTTGTGGTTGTATAAACTTGGATAAGTTCTTGGACAGAATCACTTTCCAAATATTATATTTTACCTTTAGATTGCCTTAGGTTAACACAAAATTAGTACTGGACATTTTGATATACAACTTAAGGCACAAACTCGAATGTATATATATATATATATATTCATAAGATCAATCAATTTGTATATCTATAAGAGAGATCGACGATTACGAACGATTTGAACAGATAAGATTTAGCAACAGTTACAACTAACTCAGAGGTTCTGAGTCAGAAGCACCATACCAAGAGGCGAAACCATGATCATAGGCTTTGATCACCATCCTTAGTAAGCACTTAATGTTCAAAAGATTTGCACAAAAGGTCTAGAGGCTTTAGACCATGAATTAGACTGAGTGAAGACTCATAACCTCAAATTAGAAGGACAGAGGCTTTGAGTCCAAACGCTAGGAAAACCACTTGGAAAAATTTCTTTTAAGTTTAGGAACATTTTCAAGAAGGATTCCAACATATGGATATTCATTTAGAACGCCCTAAAACTTAGAATTACTAAGTAAACTTTTTTTTTAAAGTCCGTAGAGCAAGACTATCACCAGGGGCGTTGTCCCCTGACCCTGCATAATGGCAATCTAAGGCAATGTTAGTGAATATGTCGCACATTCTAACTCACATTCTTTACCTTACCTTATCGAGCTCATATGAATCACAATTACACCAAAATCGATTGAAGACACTCAAACCACTAACAGTAAGAGTTGTGACAGTGAATTTTCTTAAACTAAACCAGGTTAACCCGATCAAGGCATATGAAGTCACATTAGAAAGTATATATAGTTGAAGATTGCTTTTTCTGAAATTCTCATCTTGTTGCTTGATTTTCTTCAACTTTTGTGTCCTTGCAAAATAAGACTGCATACCGACTAAAAGATTTTAAGCAAGTTCATTCACAGATGGTGATTAAAACCTTTATGATAACAATAGAGTAGTGGGGGTTTAAGCATGTTGATGAACCTTTTTAAATATAACAAAAAGATGAATCCAAACATATTGTACAAATTAAAAAAATAAGAATTGTATTTGCTTTACTTTAACATCCATATTGTTATACTTTTTATGATGCTTCACAACATTTTCGCATTTTCGCAAATTCAGGGTGTTCTTAATTAGTTCTCATATATGTATGTGTGTGTATACATAATTTTGTATTTGTTAGAAAGAAAATGAAAAAACATCGAAATGCCCCTTAGTAGACATTTTTAACAACATTATAGAGCCATCAAGATAATGAGTTGAAAACTACAATGACGAAAATTGTAATTACTAAAATTCAGACAAATAACCAAAGTTTCCATAAAACCACATAGTCATAAAACTTACTTTACTTAACAAATATTGTATTTATATAAAATATACGCATAATTCAAAAAGATATTACAACAAGTTTTACCCTATTTTTAGAACTTGAATTTATAATAAAATAAAACGAAAATCAAAATTACGACAAACAAATCCATTTTGTTTGGTTCCAAAAATATAAAAACTTTGGTTGTATAAAAGATGTTAAGCTAACTTTTGATAACTTAAATGGATAATTAAGTAAAAAACATTCTCCCGTGATATCTCCTATGTTAAACCACATGCACCGTCCCATGTCTTTTTCTTGTTTCTTTCATTGATTCATCTCTTACAAATATTCACAATCTTTCTTGATTTAGTGTATATTTGTGTGTAATTGTTCATCTCTTACAAAATGCAACACATTGTCATTTTAAAGTGTTTTTGCTTGTGTAAAACCATCACGACCCACCACCTTTATCTTCTATCCAGACCAATTGAGACCTGTTCGAAAACCTATCGAGACCATTTAAGAATATATCGAGATTGATCAATAATCATCAAGATCGATCGAAAACCCATCAAGGACGAGCGGACCAATCAAGAACCCATCCAGTGACTTAATATATATTTTCCTGTGTAAAACTATAWCACAMYACCTTTWTCTTCTATTTTGTACCCATCGAGATCAATTATGGCGGATTGAGAACTCATCAATTGATTTAGTGTGTACTTGTGTGTGTAATACGACAAGCACCACCTTCATCATCCATTGAGAACCCAATATGATCAATCGAGATGTATCAAGAACCCATTGTTTGATTTAGTGTGTGTTTTTGTGTGTTAAACCATAATTTACCCCACCATCATTTTCCATCGAGAACCCATTAAGACCTATTGAGAACTCATCAATTGATTTAATGTGTGATTGTGTGTGTTAAACCATAACCTACTCATGATGATAATATRTATATTGATGATAAATATTACAATGAAAATGTATTATAATGACGAATATCGTTATGATATATGAATACAGTAGAGTTGTTGTATACACATACACATAAACATATACAAATATTAATGATTAATATTATAATAAAAATATATATTCATGATAAATATCATATTCGTATACTCGTGAAAGTACATTAATATTTATAATGAGATATTACACAAATATAATATCTCATGTGAGAAACCAGTGAAAACCAAAAAACTCTTATCTATTAATGCTAAATCAAAAAGAATAAAATTCTTTTTTTTATGTAATTTTCTTTTTATTAAAATATATATTATTTTACAGAGAATTTGGTTTAACACTACAAGATAGATTTTTTTAATTAAAAGATAAAAAGAAATTTTCATATTGAAAGGAGGTTGAGACGCATTGAATTTCATTTTATGTAATTTTCTTTTTATTAAAATATATATTATTTTACAGAGAATTTGGTTTAACACTACAAGATAGATTTTTTTAATTAAAAGATAAAAAGAAATTTTCATATTGAAAGGAGGTTGAGACGCATTGAATTTCATTTTATGTAATTTTCTTTTTATTAAATTATAAACTTTTTTCTAATTTTCATCTATTGATTAAAGTGATATATAATATATTATAAAACATCTGATAAAAACTTTTAAAACATATTTTATGTATGAAATGTTGTTTATTGATTCATATAGTTCAAATTTAAGATTACAAGTAAATTGTATGTAAGTATAATTTATTAAAGATTCATGTTTGAATTCGTGTAACTAACTGCAGATAAATATAATCAAATAGAGGATAAACATCTCATTTTAAAATAAAAAATTTAGATTCTAATTAGTATAATTATTGAGTTCTAACAAAACACTTAATTATTTTTTTTAAAATATATATTATTAAATCAAAATAAAGAACTTCGTTATTAAACCTAATTAAATTATAATAAAAAATGAATTAAAAAAACTACCAAAAAAGGGAGATATTGAAGTAGTGAGTTTGATACAAATATCAATATATTTTTTTTAAGTTTTTATGATATCTTCATATTTATATTTTATTCAAAAATAAAAGCATTATCGTTTTCCCAAAACCACATAAAAATGTATTATAAAATCGATTGAGACAAAAGAAAACATTAAAAACGAGATGTATCACACTGCATTACGCAAGTATCCTTCTAGTAGGATAAATGGTTATGATTGGTTGCATGTTCTAAATGAATAGTGTCAGTAGTCTTCGTCGTTGCAGGTCCTTCTCCTTCCGCTGAGATGGCCCTCTTTTTGTTTTGTTTGTTCAYCGCGGCACGAAATCATGAAGAAGCTGGAATAACTCAGAAAGAGAGTGGCGCCTAGCCGTTGAGAGCGTCTGTTGTCTTTGTAGAGGAACAGTACGATCTTGGAGTGGCCCCCTTCGCATGACCCAGAAAGAAAAATAAGTTCGTGCTATTATAAGGCCTCTAAACTCCTCCCTTAGGACACTTTTGCGTTGCTCATGGGGGCGGGCTAGCCCCTACTTTCATAGGTCCTTGGTTCGACCTCCAAATGAGAATTGAGGTCCTTGCGCAATTTGAGGTTTATAATGATAATCATATCGACTTATGTTTTATGGTTATCAAAAAAATGTATATTAGTAAGAACAAATATAATGTTTTTTTTTAATTGTGAAAAGTTTATTTTCAAAAACTTCATTAAATTACTTGTGTTTTTATGAGGAGACATTTATAAAATTATATATATATATATATATATGTATAACATATATGTATATATATACTAGTTGTTTACCCGCGCAATGCGGCGGGAGCCATGAATTTTAACGACTTTAAAGTTCCATTGGTTTTATAAGATAAGATTTAACGATGATATAGGTTACACTTGGTCGTTACATATTAATACAATTTGAATAAATAAGAGTTATGATTCCAATTACAGACTATCGATGAAAAAAAATTGTATAACAGTTTAAAATCCAATATATTTAAAATCCAATATATTTAAACGACTCCACAAATGTATTCAATTTACACCAAGAGCAAAGAACCAAGAAACTTGAGTTTTAAGATAAACACTCAAAACCAATAAAGAAAACTA
>NC_037544.1:9297088-9340072 GCF_001531365.2 Cynara cardunculus var. scolymus
AAATGACTTAGTCAGGAGTGCCAGGGACTCATCAGAATCTGTTAAATCAGATTCAGGAATGTCCTCAGAAGAATCTATCTCCGTGATGACCACGGGAGGTAGAAAAGAGACAAAAGGAGTAGAGGTTTCAACTGAAGAAGATTCAGAGATCAAAGCTAAAGGAGAGCTTTTCATTTCCATGGAATCTTTTACAAGATTTCTTTTCAATTGACAAGATTGCTCATGGTTAAGCAGAATCCCGTATAAGTTAGAAAGAGAAATAGTGGACATGTCATTTGACATCTTGAGACACATGGAAAAAGCATCCCAAGACTCAGGAAGGCATTCTAGAAACTTAGTCAAGGTTTCAGAATTAGAATATTCCCTGTCGACAGCCCTTAGATCAATAAGTAGACAATTAAATCTTTGATGTACTTTAGACAGTGTCTCAGACTTTCCACAGAGAAAGCTTTCATACTGTCTTACTAAATTGATCTTTCTAGTCTCCTGAACCTGCGTGGTTCCTTCATATTGGACACADAGAGTATCCCATACGGATTTAGAAGTTTTGAGTTTCATCACATGTGATAAATCTCATCAGGAAGAGACATAGCTATTATAGACCGAGCATGCGTGTCTATAGCTATCTTCTTCTTGTCCTCATCACTCCATTGATGTGGAAGCTTTGGAATCTGTCGTTCAGGAATCGAGGCAGTCGTAGCTGTTGCTGGAACAGCCGGAACAATAGCAAATGGAATATATGGTCCATTTTCTATATAATGTGGAATTTCAGGATCCACACCTTCCAGAAAGAGGGACATCCGGTTCTTCCAGAGGCAAAAATTGTCACGGACAAACCGGGGAGGTTTGGCAAGAGAGTCATTATCTTTTGTGTGTGTGTTTGTAATATGTAAAGCCATTTGAAAGCAGTAAGTTATCTAAGGAGAGATAAATTAATACAGAGAAATAACAAAACACAAGGAAAGAAAGAAAACACTGCTATGATACCACTTGTTGGTCCCGTAAGGGTCTACAAGAATAGAAACAGTTTGTAGAAGGGGGGGATGAATACAAACACAGTATTTTCAAATTTAAAATATATATTGATAGATTAGATCAATACAGATTTTACAAGACTGTTTGCGGAAAGATAAGGTAAAGAAAACCTATCTAAACAATCTTTGGTTACACAAAGATCTTTAGCAAATACAAGAAAAAAGATTGTTAAAAGGAAAATCTTTTACTTAAGCTAGAAGATGCTTGAAGTAAGAAGAGGATAACAGAGAGATGCTCGCACTCTGCAAGGAGAAGAAACACTTTTATTTATACCCAGTGCATTAAATGAACATTTAATTCAATATGGTAGGTTTAGAGTGCGTGTCAAGAGGAAGGCTTGTCCTTTGCTACAGTGAATAGTATAAAAGCACTATTTTTGAGCAGACATCCTTGCTTAAAGTTGGTGGACAAAGAGTCGACTAATCGGCTCCGTACCGTACTAACTTTTGCAAGGGTATGGGTTTGTCCTTTGTGTGCATAAGGACAAGATAACAACAATCGTGCAAAACAAGCTTCCTTTGATCGCTGAATGCTGGAATGACCTGAAGGTCTCATCATCATTCGCTGAAGCTAGAGTAGTCTTCACACATATGTAGTCAGGCTTGTAATCACTGAATACCGCTTCAGATCACGTACTCGCCAGTCTCTAATCTTCAGTTTCAGTCTTCGACGTTTGCTGAAGGTTCTTTGGTGTGAGTGTTGTCTTCTTGAAGTATTGTTGTCTCTAATGAATTTACAATGCAAGTTTTTCAACGATCACTGAACATACTCAGTAATGATCGCTGGAACTGAAAATACAGAAACACAAATACAACGTGAAAGGGAAAAGGGATTATCATCAAATCACTGAGAGAGAGGATCAACACATATGATAAACAACAAACTTGGGTTAGAAAAACTCAAATACTTTCTACGAGGACTTCTAAAAAACACAAGGTAAGCAACATAAATAACAAAAGAAATATAAAAAATAGGGAAGGAGAAAGAACAGGAGTACAGAGATGAATTGAAGTGAAAAAAAACATATAACACATCCAAAACCTTAACACATACAAGTGAAATGAATTGAAATAAAAGCCATACAACACATCGAACCCTAACACACACAAGAAAAATCAAACCCTACTCCACAAGAAAACTCAAAGAACAACAGATAAAGAAATATTGTCGATAAACCCTACACCACAAAAGAAATTACCTCGATTGGGATAGTGATGGATTAACATCAAAATAAGGAGCAATGAATCGGTAGAGGAGCGATATTAGCAAGAACCCTAAATGTATTTATAAGCTTATTTGAATTCACTGGAACTTGAATCGCCATTTTTGAGGAATCAAATTGTCGCTTTAGGAAGGAAGCCATCAGTGTGTACGCGTGATTTGTGTCTAGGGAAGATAATCTTGTGTTAGATATAGCATTGCTAATTTGTAAATTATGCATAAACTTGTTATAGTTAAGAGATTTCAAAGAAATTGTTCTTTAGAAAGTGGTACTATATGCAATACAAGTTGTTTTTAAGACTTTGATAAAATCTGCTTTATAAAGTAATGTAGATATATATATATCTATATATATATATGGCGGAATTGCCACATATGAATTCGAGCACAATTTTGCAAAGAAATAGCCCACTTGTTTCTCGAGAAGAGATGGGAAACATGCGAAAGCTAGGGGAGCGAATGGGATTAGATACCCCAGTAATCCTAGACGTAAACGATGGATACTAGGCTATGTGCGTATCGACCCGTGCAGTGCTGTAGCTAACGCGTTAAGTATCCCGCCTGGGGAGAACCATCGGATCATCACTTATTCGACGAATAGATAATGACCAAAAATCCAAAGAAAGATTTGTCTTTGAGTCAAAATAAGCATAAACAGGCATTTGAATAAAATCGGAAATACCTTTTTCTCATATTACTCTCTCGATACATGATAGGTGCCTAATCAAATGAAACTGATTAGTTTGTGGTAACTGTGAGATCCAATTTCAACCACAAATCAACGGATAAATTAGGAAATTAATAATTATGGTAGTTTGAGTTAAAATTATAATTAGAGGGTATATTAGGTATTTTTAAAAAACTCCTCTCTCCTCTCTCATCTCTTGGACCTCTGGTGAAATCAGTATCACAGTATATCACAATGCGTATCTACCCATTGTGTATCTTTGTTTTTAAGGTTTAAGTTGGTATCATAGTATATCACAATGAGTATCACATTGTGTATCTTTGTGATTACTTGGTACCTGCCGAATTAATGTTCACCGGAGGCCGGAGATTGGAGGTCAGAGAGAGGAGTTATTTTAAAAAGTACCTAAAATGCCCTCTAATTATAATTTTAACTCAAACTACTATAATTATTAATTTTCTAATTTATCCGTTGATTTGTGGTTGAGATTGGATCTTACAGTTACCACAAACTAATCAGTTCTCCCTTAAATGAGCCCCTACATATATATATATATATATATATATATATATACCCACTAGACATGGCAAAAAACTGGTCTCGGGCTGGCCCAAATCGTGTCCCGGTCCCAAAATAGTAATCCCGTAACCGGTCCCGATCCCGACCCAAATATGAAGGCCTTGTTATGAGAACCGATCTCGGTCTCGAGCTGGGCCCAAACCGGTCTGATATAAAAAAAATAAAATTCAATTTTTTACATAAACTTTTTTTGAAGTTATTTTTTAAGAATACAAAAGTTTTATTCTAATACATTTGAAAATTTGTAATAAGGTCAATTAAATACACTTAAAATACGTTTTTTGCGAGAATTGTGAACGTTTGTAAGCTGATATCCCGTATATACACCATATAACACATATATAATAAATATGTTTTATTATAATTTTGTAATTGATTTTTAATCAAATATACTTAAAAAAAAGTTAAAAATAGATTTAAAAATAGCCGTAACGAGGAAAATTGTAAGCGGTCCCAAACCGGTCCGGTTGGTCCCATTTGGCGATCTGTAACGCCCATAATGCAATTAATATGTATATATATAATTTGTATTGTAGGGTGGGTGAGACTGAAATTGTGGACGCCGCCGATGACAACAAGCTTCTGAAGATAAACTCCAGGGAAAGTGAAAGAGGCGTGTTCAGCCTTGGTTCATATTAATCTTTTCTGGACCATCTACCTTATTCTGACTTCTTCGTTTTATGGATGTTAACAAGTTGAAAACGATCAAATGCATGATTAAAGTAACCCCATTTTGGCCTATATATACCTACTACAATCGCCACATTTTCTTCACACCTTAACTACAAACGACCATTCGATAATCGAGATCGACACACACACGCAATCTTAATTAACAGTTGATATATATGTTGGGTGAGAGAGTGGAGGAAGGAAACCAGATGATCAAAGGGAGAGTGGTGTTGATAAAGAAGAATTTGTTGGATTTGAATGACTTAGGTGCATCGGCTCTTGATCGAATCCATGAGTTGTTCGGCAATAACATCTCTCTCCAACTCATTAGCGTAGTTCGACCCGAAGACGAATCATCAGGTATTCCGCCCATTTTCTTCATTCTTGATTTGCATAATGGATGTTCGGTTTGGGTTTACAAAACGTCAAAAATATTAGAATTTATAGTAGTTTTATGCTGGCAAATGTATATATTAATTTGTTATGGTCTCAAACCTCTTTCAATGAATTGCAGAAGGAAGGTTGAGAGGAAAGCTTGGAAAAGCAGCCATAGTGGAAGACTGGATTACAACCATTACACCTCTGATAGTTGAGGAATCAACTTATGCAGTTACATTTGAATGGAATGAGGAGATAGGAATTCCAGGGGCATTTCTGGTCAAAAATGATCATCACAGTGAGTTTTACCTCAAGACCCTTACTCTTGAAGATGTTCCTGGCCATGGTCAACTCCATTTTGACTGTAACTCATGGGTTTATCCATCCAAACGTTACACAAAAGACCGTATTTTCTTCGCCAACAAGGTACCGTTGCTTTGCGCTTGAGAATATCTCAAACCCCATTAGATTACTCTCCAAAAAAACCCATGAATGAAAAAAAGAGAGGTTCCAACATACATATATATAGAGAGAGAGAGAGGGGAGCGGTCAAATGAAAACCACTCCAATTTGTAAAAACCGTAAAAACTAGTTTCATCCGTCGTAATCTTATGAAACTTTTTCATGAAATTGTTTAATCTTGTGAAATTGTTTCATATATTACTTCTAGTTTTCTTTCTTCTTAAACTAAATAAGTGGTTTAACATGTTTTTATAGGCATATCTGCCTGGTGAAACTCCTGAATTACTACGTCAGTATAGAGAAGAAGAATTGGTCATCTTGAGAGGTACCGGATCCGGGATGCTCCAAGAATGGGATCGGGTTTATGATTATGCATTCTACAATGATTTGGGGAACCCCGATGACGATATAGAATATGCCCGACCAGTCCTCGGAGGGTCTTCTGAGTACCCGTATCCTCGTAGAGGGAGAACAGGCAGACCACCAACCAAATCAGGTTATTTAAGCTACATATATGATTTTTGTATCTAGAATTAGAATCACGTGTGACCTTTTCTTCGTGGGAACAACATGAACTACTTTGTTACCGAGATACGTCAACAGCATGAAATGTTAACGTATGTGAGGATAATAACTCATGTAAACCTCCAGTAAATGAAGAAAAGTGCCCTTAGGGTTTCTTTTGTTAGCCATTTTTGAAGGGGTTATATATTAATGGAGTAGGGTTTGGCTTTTGACAGATCCCAAAACTGAGAGCAGGCTTCCATTGCTACAGAGTTTAAGTGTATATGTTCCAAAAGATGAGCAATTTGGACATTTGAAGCTGTCTGGTTTCCTTGGTTATGGATTGAAATCCATTGGTCAATTTCTTGTCTCTGAGGGTGAGGCTCTAACAGACACTACTACCCATGATGAATTTGATACCTTTCAAGATGTGTTGAAGACTTATGAAGGAGGATTAAAGCTGCCTCAAGGCAAACTACTTGATCAAATTCAAGAAAACATCCCTTTTGAGATATTGAAAGCACTTTCTCAATCAGATGGTGAGGGACTTGCCAAATTCCCCATGCCACAAGTTATCAAAGGTACCAAATTTATAACTTTTATTACAACAAAATCATGTTTATATAAAGTCAAATACGTCTAGATGTCTTAATAGACTATTAAACAGTTGTACGTGCTATGTAAAAATGTTGCAATAAGTTTACATGATGATTTTGGACGTCTAAACAAGTTATTTATATATGACACTTTTGTGAAATAGAACATTCTATTAATTTTTTATATGACGATATTTGAAAAACTGTCCTGTAAAAGGATGTGATGTTTCTCGAAAGTGTCCTGTAAAAAAAAGCTAATAACATACTTTATTTCAAAAGTGTTCTTAAAAATTTGTTAATACATCCAATCGTCCTATAAAACCAATTCTTTATTAATGAGATATTCCCTTTTGTATTTGGATCAGAGGACAAATCTGCTTGGAGGACCGATGAAGAATTTGCAAGGGAAATGTTGGCTGGAGTCAACCCCGTTAGCATTCGTCTACTCAAAGTAAACTCATACAGCTTATAATCATTCATTTGTGAATATACATGCATGGTCGTTTTTGCTGTCTTATTCACGTTTGGTGAGTTCGACCTTATTTGCAGGAGTTTCCTCCAACAAGCAAGTTAGACTTTGAAATCTATGGTAACCAAAACAGTTCCATAAAACCTTCACACATTGAGCAAAATCTTGATGGTTTAGAAATAGAGGAGGTAACTTTTAAACCCAATTAATCGCTAGTTAATTCACATGTGAATGATCATTAGAAAGTTAAGTTTATAAAATTCGATCGTGCAGGCAATCAAGTCGAGCAGACTATTTATACTCGACCACCATGATTCACTGATGCCATACGTGAGGCGAATAAATGCAACACCCACCAAGATTTACGCAACACGAACATTGCTATTTTTGCAAAAAGACGGAACTCTAAAACCATTGGCAATTGAATTGAGCTTGCCTCATCCCGAAGGAGATCAACTGGGCGCCATTAGTAAAGTGTACACTCCAGCTGAACACGGAGTTGAAGAGTCCGTTTGGCAGTTGGCCAAAGCATATGTAGCGGTGAATGACTCTGGGGTCCATCAGCTCATTAGTCACTGGTAAGAGCATCCACACTCATGAAACATTTGTCTGTTTGATAACCACTCGATCTCACTATAACTAAATAGAGTTTATAGAACGCCAAAAATGTACAAGTGTCTTAATAGAAATATTTTATAAGACTTTATAAGACCAAATACTTGTGTTTCCTATGTAAAAAGGTTACACTAAGTTTATAGGACGCTTTTAAGCGTTTAACAAGTTTTTTTTTTTTTTTTTTGGATATTTCAAAAATAAAAAGTCGTAATAGTTTTTTAGATGACACTTTTTAGAAGTATTATAACACATCTTTTTTATATAATACTTGTTTTTATTAAAACACTTTTTCTAATGATATCATAAAAAACCTTGTTAAGACGTCCAAAAACATCATATAAACTCAATGCAATGTTTTTACATGTAACTCACAATTATTTGGTCCTATAAACTTAAATTCTATAAAATAATCTATTAGGACATTTAGACATATTCAGCATCCTATATGAACATGATTCTATTGTAGTGTGACCATACTTTTGTTTGAGTACTTCCCTAAATGTTTTGTTACCAACATTTGATTTGTATTTCACAGGTTGAATACGCATGCTGTTATCGAGCCGTTTGTGATTGCAACAAATCGGCAACTAAGTGTTCTCCACCCGATCCATAAACTTCTCCAACCTCATTTTCGTGATACAATGAACATAAACGCCTTTGCAAGGCAAATCTTGATCGACGGTGGAGGTTTTCTCGAGCAAACAGTGTTCCCAGGGAGATATGCAATGGAAATGTCGTCTTTCATATACAAGGATTGGGTGTTAACCGACCAAGCACTCCCTGTTGATCTTGTCAAGAGGTAGACTATTCATATTTAACAGTAACAAAATGAGTTTTTTAGTTAGGTTGAACGGATATCCTAATAGAATAGTTAACGAGACTTTCAGATTATACCAAAAGTTGTTCGACGTTACAATAAGTTGTTAGCACGAATTTAGACAACCTGACAAGTTTCATCAACGAAATTGGTCAACTTAACAGAATAGATAAAAGTAAATAATAGCTTATTGAAAACCCTTCAGATAAGATGCATGGCTCTTATCCTATAAACTTGAAGACCAAGTATGCAACTAATCATCATGGATTCTTTGCAATATAATCTCCTAACACATGTAATACACAGGGGAATGGCGATTGAGGACTCGAATTCCACAAATGGAATCCGTTTAACGGTTGAGGATTACCCATATGCTGTTGACGGTCTAGAGATTTGGTCAGCCATCAAAACATGGGTTGAGGACTACTGTAGCTTCTACTACAAAAACGACAATATGGTTCAAAACGACACTGAACTCCAATCATGGTGGAAGGAACTTCGAGAAGAAGGACATGGGGACAAGAAAGACGAGCCATGGTGGCCAAAAATGGATTCTTGCCATAACTTAATGGATATGTGCACTACAATCATATGGGTGGCTTCTGCTCTTCATGCATCAGTCAATTTCGGGCAATACGCGTATGCCGGGTATCTCCCTAATCGTCCAACTCTAAGTCGTCGTCTTATGCCTGAACCAAACACCCCAGAGTATGAAGAACTTAAAGAGAATCCAGATAATGTGTTCTTGAAAACAATCACTGCTCAATTGCAAGCACTAATTGGTGTATCTTTGATAGAGTTGTTATCTAGGCATCCTTCAGATGAGGTTTATCTTGGGCAAAGAGAAAGTTCGGAGTGGACGATGGATTCCGAACCTTTGAAGGCGTTTGAGAAATTCGGCAAGAAGATTAGAGACATCGAGGGGAGAATTGTACAGAGGAATGGTGACCATAATTTGAAAAATAGGATGGGACCGGTTAAAGTACCATATACCCTTTTGTATCCAACCAGCGAAAAGGGACTTACCGGAAAGGGAATTCCAAACAGTGTGTCGATATGAAGGCACTTCAATCATCGTATAAACCAAACCAAACCAACTCAACTCAGTATATACTATTCAAAAGTACAGTACGAAATAAATGGGATATATGCCAACCCACCTATCTCAATTTGCGTAAAATAATGATTTGTTTATTGTAAATTTGTCTTGTTTTCTTTTCTAATAAAAGTGGCAGCCTTCACCATGGGATACCTTGATTACCGTAGTTTGTAGGAACTTTGCCAACATTGATGGATCCATATGCAAATGTCATTATGCTCATCCGTATATCATAGAGTTTTGTTGTTCCTCAACCTGATTCACGTAAATTGTTATTTCAACGAGCAAGAGTTCAAGGAAAAATTGCATCAAAATGTAACCAATTTTTATTTGATTCTTATTTTGAGGAACCAACTTCCAAAATCGTCATTTAGGGGTATCTATCAAACTTTTTGTTTATTTAAGAGTCTGGTTGATCTGTTGAACAGGTAACAGGTAATTTAAGGGTCTCTATCAAACTTTTGGTTTGATTGGTCAAATTTGATTTAAACTTTAATATTGATATGGATTAGTTAGATATAAAAATCTTGAATGTGATATTTAATATTTATTTTTTATTGCATTAGTAAAAAAACAATTTTTATTGTGGTAATTTGGATTTTTTTGAAAAAATCTTCAATTTGACATCTGAATTAAAAAAAACGAGATTTGAAATGAAAAATAGATTTTATTGCATTAATATTTAAAAAAAAATGAATTGTATTTATTTTTCTATAATTATTTTGCAAGTTGATTCCCCAAATAAGAATCAGATGCAAGTTGGTTCCCCAAAATGATAGATTTTGAAAGTTGGTTCCCCAAAATAGGAATCAGGTGAAAGTTGGTTCTATTTTGATACAATTTTCCCTTCTTAAAAATGAGCCCCAAACCACTCGATGTGTATTATGGGGCTCTATAAAGCACGAGTATGCAAGTTCACGAGTGTGCAAGTCAAAATTTTGTAATGTGTTCATAGCAAAACTCAAAAGGATAGTATTCAGATAACCTTAAACTCGCACGATGAGTTTCTTGATGAAGATTTGAATTTGGCTCAAAAATACCCATACTTATTAATTATGCTTGATTGAAAAAGGTAAAAGGTGATGTCCAATTGATAGGGAAGGCAAGACATACATTTAGACCATTACAGCTTCAAGTAGTATCTACATAGAAAGAAAGGTAGATACACACAGTTCACTCACACACATAGTTGATCGTATCTTTATGCTTCAACTTCTGTTATAACACCTGAAAGAATTCTTAAAAGCATTCTGTAAGAAGTTGACGATGGTGTGCTGAAAAGCAAAAAGGCAGGTACGATCATTCATTTTCTTCAGCAGTGTTGATAACATTTTGGTTTTCCTATATACTAGGAGGATTTGTGGATTATTGAAAGGTTGACACATGGGATTCCAGCAGGGTTTACCATGTTCCTAAATTCCCATAAGGGGATAACATTGACTGTATGATCGCTTAAGCCAAATGCACCTGCCTCTCCCACCTAATATCCTCGGAAAATTCCATTATGGCACCTCGGGGATCACCATTTGATAAAGATAAGTAGTACTGGGCAGTACCATCATCAACATGCATGCTCCTTCTCAAAGAGTCGATTACCCTTCTCTTTCCTCGCTCGGAAGTCACCTTTTTTGACACACTAGCCACCACTCTATCAGGTCCACCTTCCAGATACAACACTGCCACTTCCCTCTTAGAATGAGCATCCAATTCTATATAGCATGAGCCATCAATGAGGATGTTTGGCGTGCTTACAGGGATTAACAATCTGTCCCTTGAATGTATCCCATGGTCACTCATCATGTTGTTCAGGCGTTTTATGTCCGTAACCTGATGAAGAAAAAGAGTTGATCATATCTTCAGCCACATCCCATTAAATTAACCACAAAGTAACCAAATGGAGTTTGATATAAGAATAAGTCCTCAATATGTCACTAAAAAATTCCCAAGAATAAGACCACCATATGTAGAATAGAAACATTACAAAGAACCCTGAACATTCTTGACAGAGCAGTACCATTTTCATCTATATGATCGGTCTCCTGATTCAATTTGATTGAGATATAATTGGATGTTTTACTATCAAATCTAGAAATCATATGTATTTAAAGTTGAAAATCATCAATTAGATAAAGTAGAGAATCCAGTGTTTATAATTTCCAAGGAATAGAGCATGACGCATAAATGCAAGAGAAGGTGAAACATTTCCTCTGCCACTATTGGAAGCTGTAGAAAAAGTCATATACTCAAATGGCGACTACCCATCAACCATTTCAACTTCAATTACAATTTCATCTAGTAATAAAATAACTTGCACAAGTGAAAAATAGCCTCACAACCCCACCATCTTCTCTGCAGTCACTTAAACACCACTTCCAACCTAAGTAACCAATAGTCAGATTGCTCACTGATCTAATAACATCAATACCACAAAGGAAACATCAAAGGGTAGCTTAGTCCTTGCCTCCTAGGAGGTCAGGGGTTCAAACCCACCAAAGGTTTCGAGGGTGTGTGAAGTTATTTGTTGCATTTGCTGTATATAAAGATTATATACTTAAAAAAAATAGCTTGAGAGGTCATTGCCTTGACATAATCGAGAGTCCGCACATTCAAATTACTTCCCAATTCCCATACCCCTTTTAGACACCAACCAATTCATTAATTCCAACAATATGCTCAAAACAACATATGGAGTGACAGATAATAAACAGCGTGATTTTGTATCAGAAAATTACAAACAGAGTTAGAAATTTAATCCCTAATTATTTGCATACACAAAAGCACAAATTAATGAACAAAAAAGACATGCGAACAGGGATTGAGGTAAACCTGAACGGTATACTTGACAGCGAGGCTAGCGACAGTGTCACCGCGAACCAAACGATGTGAAATAGCGAATCGGCTTAAACTATTATCTCTCCAGAAGCTACCAGAGCTAGGTTTCCCTATCACGTCCTTCAGTTTCCATGGGGCCTTGAAAGCCCTAACCTGAATCTCCCTATCAGAAGCCACTGAACTCCACAACCTACATACACACGCGGACCGCGCTAGATCTACCACTGGTAGCTTTTCGAAGATCGTTCGCAGGATATCTTTACAAACTAAAGCCGGAAAATTAGAATTCATCGGAGATATGGTGGTGTATGAATCATCACCGGCAGCTGCAGATGCCACGGAAGAGGATGAGTGTAGCGTTGGGGTTTGTTGTTGATGGAGTGGTTGGAGGATTTCTTCCTCATCTTCACCGCAACATCCCATTTCTATAGAGATAAATGAATGGACTCCAATGGAGAATAATGGTGTTACGTGGAAAAGAATTCACCTTAAGAAAGTAAGTAAACTACCCAACTAGTCCCTCAACTAATACTCCATTTACTATTTTAGTCCCTTAAAGAAACACCATCATTCTCACTCCTAGGTCGATGATTCAAGGATCGTTTACAAACGTTTATTTGGTAAAACCGTACCCACACTTGATCTATTACCCCTATAATACTTAAACTTGTGGGAATCAAATACATCTTGGTTTTGAACGAGTCCTAAGTTTTTGTAAAAAGGTTTGTAACTGACCTTCGATCGGCCTACACTATCCTGCCCCAAGGGCATTATGTGATAGACAAATCTAGGTACACCAGGGCCTGTTATATGGTTGACTTAAAATAGGTTTTATACAGTGTCAATTTGTCACTTTGTATCGTAATATGTCCAACGCCACAACACATGTGCCTTATGAAATTGTGATGTCTTCAATATAGGGGCAGACCTATGTGGGACATACGGTAGTTTGTTGCTTCATGGTTCTATGCAGTACTGAAATTCTTTTTACATTTTTGAAGGTTGTCAACATAATGTTTTCTTGTGTTTGTATTTTTTTTATTAAAACTAACACTATGACAAAAAAAATGTGATGGTTAAGTTGGTCTAAGATGCTAGAATAAAGTATCTTGTATCGAAGGTTGTTGGTTTGAATAGCGATTTTAGCAGGTTTTCTATTTTTCAGCTTTTGATTTTGGTTTTTATATCTTCTGGTTTTAAGTTCTTTTTAGAGGAAAGCAGTTGTGGGAGGGGTTGAACCTATGACCCTTCCTTATTAATGCAAGCAACTAACCAACACATCTATTATGATTTTGTAAAGAAATCTATAGTTTGCACTCTTATGGTCAAATAGTGGCACCACTCTTTGATATTCCATGAGCCATCATACTCTTTGTTTTTTTTGGCATGTCTATCCATGTTTTCAAGACTAATGTAAGTTCTCACATCAACCAAAGTCTTGAAGTTTGAGGGTATACCAAGCTTTCAAGTACATTACTATGGAAATGACATTCTCCTTGCACCCTACTATTTTAATTAGTGTATTATGTATTCATTAAAAATGCATCATGTTGATCTAAAAAATGTGTATGGCTTATTTATATGATGCATATATTGATTTGGTATGACAAAAGGAGCAATATAAGTTATATAGAAAAGCAATGTGTCATTTCTTTCATTTTCTATTCAATTATCTATGGGGCATTTGGTTTGTAGAACGTTTTTGAAAAAAAAAACAAAATCTGTCAAAGAATTAGAATTGAAAGTTCGCTTTGACATGCGTTTGTAAAAATTGAGAAAACTAAACCTAAATCGATTCCAGATGTTGTAGGTATTGTTTTCAATCTCAAAAACTCTCTATAACTCAATACTAACCATTCAAACAACTCGATCATAGGTGTTGTTTTTTGCCATATGTTAGAGTATGGATGTCCACGACAATGGAAAATCTACAAATTCAGGAAATAACTCTTGTCTAATGTTAGATAGTAGGCTTCATTCAAGTTTTCAGACCCTTTGTGCAGAATAACACATGTAATAGTCATTCGCCAAAGGTTAACCTATATACAGTGGGCGCCCATAAATACTAGAGATAGAGAGGATTTAACATATTCATGACCTAGCAATGAGTTGTCGAGTGCAATTGTAAATACATTCTTTGTCTATTCAATATTGTTGTAGGCAATAGTGGTGAATGCCTACAATTTTAAATACCTTATGGTAATAGTATATATGTGATGGCAATTTACATATATGGCAATAAACATATTATTTTATTTTATTTTATTTTTTCTTCACTATATTGTTTGTATTAATTAACATATTATATTATTAGAGATTTGTTTTAATTATATTATGAAATATTGTAAATTGACTAATTTTTAAGATGTCATTTTTGGTCATTTTACATGTTTATCAGTTAGTTTTTGCAAACATGATTTGTTCATTAGCTACTTATCAGCCACCAACTATTTTCTCAACTACCAACTACTTTATCGTCTAGTTTACCAAACACAACCCTTTTAAAATGGAATGGATATAAAGGGTTTCTCAGTTTTCGAGAGACCGAGAGCTCTCTGTTGCCAATCTCAATTTCACAAAAAGCTAATCGATAACCCCTTGAAACACAACCCTTTTAAAATGGAATGGATATAAAGGGTTTCTCAGTTTTCAAGAGACCGAGAGCTCTTTGTTGCCAATCTCAATTTCACACAAAGCTAATCGATAACCCCTTGAAACACAACCCTTTTCATTTATACTTGATAGCTTGCATTAATTACTTATACCATTGCACTTACTACTTATACCTTCCTATTAACATTTACCCTATGTACTAGTATTTGATTATTTGACCAGGGTACCCGTATTTTGACTGTAACCATTAAAATATAAATTTGGGGAACAATTGCTAAACGACAAAGGAATCATCCAGAAAACGGCCAGGGAAACAAAGGTGAACGACCAAGGAAACGACTGGGAAAACATGCAAGAAATGGCTCTGGCGGAAATGCCCATAAGAATTGTTGTTTGGGGGTTCATCCATTTGGAAAACCCTGCCATGAGACCCTAGGGTCGTAGGCTAGGGGTCGCATAACCCACTCTTTTGGATTTGTCTGATATCTGACACAAAGATGTGTTGAGAACATAATATCAGGTTTACAAGAAGTTAAATACATCAATGAACCAATCATACCTCGATTCCCTAATTATGAGGTCATTTTGGTAATGTCATAAGGATAATAATCAAAATAAAGCATGGATACCAATTCCCAAGATATAGGGTCATTTCGGTAATTTATAGGGCAAATACGTAAAGTATTGCTAAAATACCGATTTCCATATTGTAGGGTCATTTTGGTAATTTCATAAGGATTATATTCAGAATAAAACTTAGATACCAATTCAAAGACATATGGTCATTTCAGTAATTTACAAAGCAAATACGTAAAGTATCGCTAAAATACCGATTTGCAAATTGTATGGTCATTTTGGTAATTTCATAGAGATTAGATTTAAAATAACACTTAGATAACAATTCCCAAGACATTGGGTCATTTCGGTAATTTATAAAGCAAATAAGTAAAATATCTCTAAAATATCGATTTCCAAATTGTAGGGTCATTTTGGTAATTTCATAGGGACTAGATTTTAAATAACACTTAGATACCAAATCCCAAGACATAGTGTCATTTCGGTAATTTTATAAAGCAAATACGTAAAGTATTGCTAAAATACCGATTTCCAAATATAGGGTCGTTTTGATAATTTTATAAAAATAATAATATAAAATGAAGCTCATAGACCAATCTCCAAGATATATGGTTATTTTTGTAAATTTTGGAAGCAAATACGCAAAGTATTGCTAAAATACCGATTTCCCATTTATAGGGTCATTTTGGTAATTAAACGAGATAAATAATCGAAATTGGGTCAAAGTTTGCATTTTACAAAATACAAATAAACTTGATGAAAGTTTCATAAAATTTTATAGAGAATTTTTTTTGACTTGAGAACATGGAGTTTCTTATGTGTGAGTAATGTATTTTGACATTTATTCTAATCATTCTGTAACTGGGTGACATAATGATAGTTGTGTATGTTATATATCATATGATAGAATTAGCATGTATCGAGATAGGATTTGTCCCTCCTTTATGACGGGAGTGAYGTCTGTGGGCCCCTTGATAAATATATACTGAAGAAATGCATGCATGCTTAGATAATTAATATGAGATATCATTATCTATTTTATATTAGTATATTATGGAATCAAGAAACTACAGATTGGACATAACAAGAATGACACATTCAATGTCTCATGTTCAATCTAGACATCAAGGATAAAAGAATTAAATGTGTAAACTAAAATTGACTATAAACCGATAATTTGTTGTATCACAAATTCTCGTCATTTGGGTAACGTTGATGTATTGCTAGATACCGCTCATCGTTTATAACTATAAATATGAGATTTATATTTATTACCAACATGTCGAAAACTCATTGGGTCACACGCTTTGAACATATTCGAATAAAAAGTTTCAATAACTAAAATGTTTAATTATCATATCTGATTTGTATCAATTTAATCTGATTAAATAAAATCATATATTATTTATTTTGGACATAAATAAAGATGACTAGGGATGGGATTTGGAAGAGAGTGATGGTGTATGAAAGTCTTACACTCAAGCATGGTGGAGGCATGGTGATGGTTAGGCCATACCTCTCACATCCATATAAAATGTATGACATTTTATGCTAGCATAATTTTGGTCTAGCAATTTTCTCTCAAAATCACCTACAACAATATGCTCCCTTTTCTTTCTAAGTTTTGAAACCATGACTAGCATCACGAGAATGTAAAGAATTCAGATTGTTCGTGTGGATACCGTGGAGGCATCAAGCTTTGTTTGTTGTTGTGATTCAAAGTTTCGCTAACTGTGAGAAATAATTTCGAAACACCCGATTCATTCCGGTTCGTATGGGTCCTTGGAGGGTTACGGTTTTATTTTCTGATGTGCTTGAGATCCTGTAACCCAACAGTGGTATTAGAGCTACTTATGAACCTCTAGATCGGTTTTTGTGACATGCATGCTATATTAAAAAGTGTTTTGTTGCTGTATGGTTTTGTTTCGTAAATGTTTTGGTTTTTTAGTCCCAGAAATGTTCTGAATTGTGATCCCAGATCTCTCAATAACACTAATAATCTAGTTAATAATAACCAAATTATAGTGATTTAATGAACAAAATGAAAAACACTCAAGAAGAAATTATGAACAATTAAGAACAATCTTGAGTGTCAAAGATTTCACTTTGTATATAAGAAAAACGTAAAAGCGACTCTTTTTACAATAGGCCTAATCAACTATTTATACTAATTAGCTAATAAGAAGATAACTATCTAATGAGACATTTTAGCTAATATTCTAATAACAGATAACATTTATCTACTCTATGGATAAGCTTTAATATTAGAGATAAACTTGAAGTCTAGCTGTCGACTTGTCATCTCCAGCTGTCATTCATGATGTGATGAATCATCCTTATCTTTAAATCTTCATTGCATGCTTCTGGATGATTTACTGGAAAATTCTCTAAGTGTTGATGACCAGAGGATCGATAAGGATGCTCTTTCCATCGCATCCTATGTCGTCCATCGGTCCTCTGGTTGTACTCCAGACTTAGCCGTTTCTGCATTGATGTCTTCATCGGTCTTCTGGTTCTTCATCACTTATTTTTTTTCATTACTTTTTTACATTATGAATTATGGGGTTTAACAATCTCCCCCTAAGTAATGAAATAACAAACATATATTAATCTAGAAACACTTGTGATGAACAAAGACTAATCTAATAGAACAACATCAAATTCCAAATTTTCATTGGATGATGAAATTCTTACAAAACTAGAATCAAAATACATCAAGGCAAAACAAAAATTCAACTCATCACGAGCTGCCTGAATATATTTCTCTGAAGCGCAGAAGCAGTCTTCGATATGTGATGACTGTCGATATCTCGTGAATGAGTCGACTCCCTTCTTCTCTTGGCACGTAGTGTCTACCCAGTCTCTCTCTAATGACTTTCTGAAACCATTCAAGTGTATCCGATGAATACTTGAAGGCCTCAGTCAGTCTAAAGAACTTTTTAACCCTAAACTCATTCTTGTAAACAAATCCAAGTTCGGGTTGAGTCAAAACTGAGGCACATCGTTTCTTCTGCAGGCCTTGGAAGTCTTCGTTTGGAGGGGTTCAGGAGAGTCTTTCAATGCCTAGCTGAAGAGCTATTTCAAAATCGCTCTTGGCTCTGTGGTTCACCAGGGTTTCCATCGTCTTTACCATCGCTGGGTTTGCCATTCCATATATGATGTCGTGGTCTTGCCTCTGAGCCGTATATGCATATAATTCAATCAAGTCATATGGGTTGAGGTTGATGAGACCGTTCTCGTTGAATACGCAAACTTGCCCATGTGCTATCTCCATAGTGAACTCGATGTATCGGATGGCTCGGTTGGCAAATGTCCTTATTTTCAGATCAATGACCCTCCTTATCCCATCATTCGAGAAAACAGCCTAAGGTGCTTGTGTGGTTTGTCTAATGAATCTATGGTGTAGAAGGTCCATGGACTCAGGCGATAAGATTGGAGGGTTGATGGTCAAACTGTCATCGCGGTCTTGGTATAGATATTGATGAATGTTCTCTAGCAAAATTGGTTCCCTGGGCGGCAAATCGATCGTCTCCGTATTGACTCCATGCTCTGTATAATTTCGTCAACCAAGCTTTGAGGAGGTTGCCTTGATGAAGAGGGAGTATCCGCATGCACCACGAGTGTTTGGGTTGAGGATTGTGTATGGGTTGGTGTTGGTTTTGGTTGGGTTGGTTGGGGTTCATTGGGTTCGGCTTGGGTGGTTTCTGGTGCATGGGATTCGGTTGAGGTTTGTGGTTGTTGGGGTGATGATGGTTGAGGTATCATTGGTTCTGGTTGTGTGGATAAGGTGAAAGGTTGGGTGGTGCGAGGTGTTGGTGAAGGGGTTAAGGGTAGGTTTGATGTGGGTGTTGAAGGAAGAGGTTGGTTAAGTTGTGTTGGTGGGGTAGTAGGTTCTTCATCGGTTGAAGAGCTCAACACCATGGGCTCTTGGGTTGCAACAAAGGGAACATGTACATGTACATCTTCATAGGGTAGAGCCTCTGGTTCCCTTGCTTGGGTTCATTCTGTTGAGGGTGGTGGTTGTGTTTGTGGTGATGGTGGTGCAGCGGATTCGGTTTGTTGTGCAGTCGTAGCCTGTGTCTCCCCCTCATGAGGTCCAATACCTTGATCATCGGGGTCTTGGTCGTCACGCCTAGGCCTCTTGTGTGGGCGGCTGCTTGAGCAAGAGGCTCTTGTCCTCTTCTTCTTTTGTTCCTTCCTGAAGGTAGCAAGATATGCCTTCAGGGAGGTCTGTTGTTGACTCGCCTCCATTGTTTGGAGGAGAGAAGTTGTGCGTCGTTGTTCATCGGTTAGGTTTTGGGAGAGAACCCTTGTGGGATGGGTGGCCCGATGAACAAATTTGGCACTGATCTCGTTGAAAGAAAAGACCAACGCCTTTGACAGAGCTCGCAGGTCAGCTCTTGTGGCGAACTCTGTGGTGGAGGATGAGGTTGGTGGTGGCATGGAGGTGGTGGTGGATGGATATGGGGGAATGGGAAGGTTGGTGATAAGATCTTTCACCTCCGCAGTGAAAGAGGAGAAGGCGTCATCAAAGGATGGGCCTGTAGAGGGAGGTGGGGGTGGAGGCATAGGCTGGGGGATTTGGGCAAGGATAGTGGCGGGTAGTTGGGTGAGGGTGGTTTGGATGGAGGCCATTTGGTTTGTGAGGTTGGCAAGGGTAGCGTCGATGGATGAGGTGGATTGAGGTGAGGTTTGATGATGAATTTGAGAGGTGATGGTTGTGGGAAGGGAGTGAAGGTTTCGAAGGATTGTTTGGAATTGGGTGATAATGTAGGTGAGGTTCTCATCGGCCTCAGTTGCCTGAGTCGTGAGGGTTGCGATGGAATGGGTGATGAGTTGGTTTCGTTGGGTGGCTAGGGAGGAAGTAGTGTTATGGTGTTGGGTAATGGTTTGTTGGAGCATTTGTAATCGGGTGGTGTTGGCTTGTGTCTGGGTTTCGATTTGGGTGAGGTGGTGTTGTAGGATTGCAAGAGATTGTTGGAGGTCAAAGGTAATGGTGGAGGGTTGGTTGTCTACAATCCCTTGCATGATGAGTTTAAGGTCTTCCAAACACCGCATCACTGTATCAACAAAGGCTTGAAACTCAGCCTTTGACCAGGTCAGCATGTGGGGTAACCCCTGCAGCAACAGATGCTGCAGGTTGTGCCTCTTCTCCGGAGGCGCCTTCTTGGCCTTGTGAGAAGGTGGGCCTTGAAGGACTTCCATCGCATCCTTGATATCCCTCAAGAGAGGAGCTATTTCGCGATGTTGTGGCATCCGCTTCCTCTTCCTCGGCTTCAGAGGCCGGGTAAGTGAAACGAATGTGTGTCCCTTTCGGTAGATCAAATATCGAAGGGGGAGGTGCATGAAGGGAAGATCGCTCTGAACGATCATGGGGTTCAATGTCAGAAGCAACACATGTTTCTGTGTGTGTGGTAGGTTGTGTCGAGCCTTGAGGCGAAGGGGCTCTTATGTCTTCATCACCTCTCTGTTAGGAGAGGGGTGATGGAAAATGGGGTTCCTCGGCTTGTTCATCTCCAGAGGCCCGAAGGATGGCCTCTGGATGGCTGGTTGGGGTTGGGATTGGACTGGGTCGTCCTGTTCCAATACCCCTTTGGCTTTGATCGCCAAGGGTAGAAGATGTGGTTGCCCTTTGGGAAGTGGGTTGTGGAAGTGTATGAGTAGGGCCAGGGGAGGCACGATGAGTAGCATCATCATCATCATCATTGTCATCATCCGATGAAGATGACTCTCGTGCTCCCTCACTGGATTCAGGGGATGACTATAATTGCTCTGGGGTAGCGGCCCGCGGTTCATGAGACAACATGGAGCATTCATAGTTCTAGCGTATCTCAGATGTCGATGGTATGACATTGAGCATAGCCCTGGGGAGAGGACGGTTGATGGTATAACCTTCCTTTGAGAGGGTTGGGCGATGACCATGCATCTTGTAGACGAGCGTGAATGGCTCCTCGGCTGGTAGGCCATGTTTCCTCATTACGTCCCCGATGAAGAATGCGAGGAAGCGAGGAAAGAGAACCGCAGGGAGAGGCTTACCAGCGGCTTGGAGTTTAGACTTCTTGACCACCGCCGAAAGTATTTCGTTGTAGATGAGGAAGGCATAGTCGAGGTTCAGATTGAAGAACAGCCCGTACATGATTGTCATGATATTTATATTTCCTTGGTCCAAGGAGCCCAGTTTGCATGTAAGGGCTCTGTTTAGAATGTAGAAAAACATATTCCACATCGGTAGAAGGAATTGACGTTTGAAATTGGAGACGTTGCGTAGGTCACGGTTGTAACCTAACATCTTCACGAACCGGAGAATGTCGTCGGTGGTTGGTGGTTCGTCAAATTGTGCAATTCCAAGTTTCTTGCGTGTGGGAATGCACAGTATCCGGGAAACCTTAGCCCGCGATATTTTGAGGGAGCAAATCATATCGTTAGGGGCGTCCATGTCCCCCATTATACCGTAGCTGGCGTCATCAAACTCATAAGTTTGCCAATACTGTTGAACGTACTTTATGGGTACTGCTGTATCAGCAAGAGTGAGAGCAGGAAGAAGAATGCTGTGTTTGAAACTCAATAAAAATGGCAAAACATTCGTCAAATAAAGTGGTTCGGAGTTCGATATCGTGATTGTTTGGTCTCATTGGTAGGAAGATGATAGCACGGCTGTCGGCTCTGGCAGACTGGATTCTGCTATCATTATTGTTTGATTCATGGGAGGCGGAGGATGCCATTGTTGCAGGTTTGAGGAAGTTGTAGGTTTGTATTTCGTCAGAATGTAGTTTCAGGTTTATGGAAGCGTAAAAAGAATATGGAGGAAGAAGAAAGGTATTTATAGGCGGGAATATGGGGAGGGGTTGGGGTGGGGGGTGGAAGGGAAACGTTTCTTAATTATTAAAATATAATAATCATGAAAAGTTTTGGCAGTTTGGTTTGTGACGATTTGATTTGAGGAACGTGAGCCGTCTTGATAGTACGTGCATTTAATATAGTAGGACACGTGTCAAGACGGGGTAAGGGAGGGGGAAGGTTTAATAGGGTGTGTGGGGAACAGGCTGTTGAAGGTGTCAGGCGCGTGGTTATGATGACGTTAGAAATTATTTGAATAAAAAGTATTCAAAATACTAACTTGATGAATACATGACCCAAAAATAATTTGAATTTAAAAATCCATCTAATTGTGAGATTAATATTAGTTACGAAGTTTTGGTCTTCTAAAAACTCATGATGTATAGTTTTTAGTCACAAAAACTGCAATTTTGTATAATCTTGAAAAATGAGTTTCAATTAAGATGAGTTTTTGTATAAAAATTATTGTCATGGAACTAGAGGGGCTCTAGTTGGTCATGACCCATTTGGGGAGGAACCAGAGGAGCTCTGGTTTAATATCTATGAAGGAGTTCATTGATGTAATGTTGGATTGCATGTTATAGAAGCCTTGGATTTCAAACCAGAGGTTCTAGATAAACATTGTTAATCCATTATGTAGAACCAGAGGAGCTCTGGTTAAATACATATGTAGCATTTGGGTGGCCAGAGGCTCTGGATAGTAGAACCAGAGGCTCTGGATAGTAGAACCAGAGACTCTGGATGAAAAATGCATATCAAAAAATGAAATGAAGACGAGTATTTTGCTCCCCCTCAAACAATGCAAGTGAATTGAATTCGAAGTGTACAAAAACTCCCCCTCAAACAAATAAAAATGGAGAATTTGAGGACCAGAGGCTCTGGTGTATTCAACCAAAGGCTCTGGTTGTGAAAGATGATTAACGTATGAAAGGTTTGGCTAAATGTAATGGAGTAGAAAAGATGCATGAGTAATGGTTGAGGTATTTCGAATCCATAATTAAGAGTATTGAGGTGGCCAGAGGCTCTGGTCTATACAACCAGAGGCTCTTGTTGTGAAGGGAGAGAAAAATAATGAATGATATTTGGCTAAGTGTGCAAATGGAGATGCATATGTGGGTCTTTGAGACCAGAGGAGCGCTAATTCCAAAGGTTTCAAATCCAGAGGCGCTGGGCTTTAGAACCAGAGGCTCTAGTTACAAAGGGTGAAATTAAAAAATGATTTCAAGGAATTAGAATCCAGAGGCTCTGGTCTATAGAACCAGAGGCTCTGGTGAGTAGGAGAATACTTGGTAAAAATTACGAAGTATTTGCTTTGGACCAGAGGAGTTCTGGTTCCGAAGACGATGGAGATTATTTGCCAAAAATTTAATCGAAATGAATCTAAATAGCCAGAGGCTCTGGTCTTTATGACCAGAGGCGCTAGTTTAGCATACTTGTAGTTTATGGCTAATAATTTATATATCACTTATAGGCATAACCATGAGATATAGAAGACCTCTGGTTTCAAGGTAATGATTGCCTTTAAGTGGTGAGATTCAGCATACACATCTTGCTGACTAGGAATAAAAAAAATTTCTCATCAAGAGCTTTTGTAAAAATGTCAGCAAGTTGAGTCTCAGTTGGAACAAAATACATTTCTATATTACCTTTTTCAACATTGTATTTTAGAAAATGGTACCTTACATCGATGTGCTTGGTCTTGGAATGCTGCACTGGATTGGCAGAGATTGCTATAGCACTCGTGGAGTCACAGAGGATAGGAATTTTGTCATAATTGAAACCATAGTCCTTAAGTTGAGTCTTCATCCAGAGAACTTGTGAACAACAACTAGCAGCAGCAACATACTCTGCTKCTSYTGTGGATGTTGAGACACAATTTTGTTTTCTGGATGTCCAACTTAGCTTGTCCCCCAAGAGTTGACAGCTTCTAGACGTGCTCTTTCTATCAAGCTTGCAACCTGCATGATCTGCATTTGTATAGGCTATTAGATCAAAACTAGAGTTCTTTGGATACCAGAGACCCAAGGATGGGGTTCCCTTAAGGTATCGAAAGATCCTCTTGACTGCAGAGAGATGCAATTCTTTAGGGTTTGATTGATATCTTGCACAAAGACATGTGGCAAACATTATATCTGTTCTACTAGAAGTTAGATACAGGAATGATCCAATCATGCCTCTGTAGGTTGTTACATCTACAGGTTTGCCTGATGGATCAACAAAAAGTTTACCTCCTGTAGCCATAGGTGTTCTCATCGATGATGAATTTGATAGAGAGTATTTCTTCAGAAGGTCAGTCACATATTTGGACTGATTGATGAAAATTCCTTCTGAAGTTTGTTTTATTTGAAGGCCAAGGAAGAAGCTTAGTTCTCCCATCATACTCATCTCAAATTTAGTTTTCATCAACTCTGAGAATTTTAACAATGTTTTGCATTAGTAGAACCAAATATGATGTCGTCCACATATATTTGAACAAGTAACATGTTACCTTTATGCTTTTTGAGAAAGAGGGTTGTATCGATTGTACCTTTTTCGAAGCCGTTGTTGATGAGAAAGGTGGATAGAGTTTCACACCAGGCCCTAGGTGCTTGCTTCAGCCCATAGAGGGCTTTATCCAGAAAGTAGACGTAGTCTGGATGTTATGGATCTTCGAACCCAGGTGGCTGTTGCACGTAGACTTCTTCTTGAAGTTTGCCGTTGAGGAAGGCAGACTTGACATCCATCTGATAGACTTTAAAGCCTTTGTGAGCGGCATAGGCTAGGAACATTCTGATGGCTTCAAGTCTTACAACGGGAGAGAATGTTTCATCATAATCAATCCCTTCTTCCTGGAGGTAGCCTTTGGCAACAAGTCTGGCTTTGTTCCTTATTATGATGCCATCTTCGTCCTTCTTGTTCCGGAAAACCCATTTGGTTCCTATGGCCGTCTTCCCTTTGGGTAGAGGCATAAGGGACCATACTTTGTTTCGTTCAAACTGGAGTAATTCTTCTTGCATTGCGTCTATCCAGTTTGGGTCTTGTGGGGTTCTGAAAATTTCTTCGGTTCTATCATGCTCAGAAAGTTGGCGAAGAGACATTCATTTGCTGTGGCATATCTCATCTTGACACCAGAGGTTGGATAACCAATGATTTGGTGGTGTGGGTGATCTTTTATCCACTTGATGCTTGATTGAGGTTCTGGAGCAATAGGATGCAGCTCGTCATCGACTAATGGAACTGCTTGATCCCCCTCGACGAGATTATCTCCAGAGTTAGATTCTGGATCTTGATCGTGATCTGAAGACACAGAAGAAGTAGATGGTGAAGTAACATGAGTTTCTGTTAGAGTTGTACCTGTAGCAATGGAGACTTCATGATTTTCATCGATTCTAGAGTTAGATTTTGCAGTGGGCACATTTCCAGAGATTACTTCTTCATCGAAGATGTCTTCAAATAATTGAGCTAGCTCTGATTCATTGGGTTTGCCAAGTGATAAATCAGATGCTCTTCTTTGAAGTTCGAGTTCTGAACTKTTGTGTCCAGAAGTCATAGATGTGGAATCATCAAAGGACACATTGATGCTTTCGATGACGATCTTTGTCCTTTTGATGTAGACTTTGTAGGCTTTGACGGTTTGAGAATAGCCCAGAAAGACGCCTTCATCAGCTTTCTTGTCAAATTTGCCAAGATATTCTCTATCGTTGAGTATAAAGCATTTGCACCCAAAGACATGAAAATATTTGACATTTGGTCTTCTGTGATTGATGAGCTCATAAGGTGTCTTCTGGTGTCTCTTGTTTATGATTAATCGATTTTGGATGAAGCACGCAGTTGAAATAGCTTCAGGCCAGAATGTGATGGGTAACTCTGATGAAGCAAGCATGGTCCTTGCTGCTTCCACTAAGGTTCGATTCCTTCGCTCTACTACTCCATTTTGTTGTGGAGTTCTTGCGGATGAAAAGTTTTGTGTAATGCCTTCACTGAAGAGGTAGTCATCGATTTTAGCATTTTTGAATTCAGTTCCATTGTCGCTTCTAATCTTCACTAGTTTTTGTTGTAGAAGGACTTGAAGCCTTTTCATCACTCCAATGAGTAGGTCTGGAACGTCTGATTTCTGCTTTACAAATTCAACCCAAGTGTATCGGGAGTATTCATCGACCAATACTAGCATATACTTCTTTCTGGAGAGACTTTGGGTTGAGATAGGCCCACAGAGGTCTATGTGAATCATATCCAAGGGCTTGTTGCAGGAGGTTTCTGATTTGGTTTTATGTGAGGCCCGTTTAAGATTTCCCATCTCACATGCAGAGCAAAGATGATCTTTTTCGAATTTGAGATCCGAAATTCCTTTGACCAACTTCTGTGTGGCTAATTTTCGTAGTGCATCAAAGTTAAGATGTGAAATTTTTTGATGCCATAGCCAATTTTCATCGCTCTTATGGGAAACAAGACAAAGTATGTCTTGTCCCATTAAGGACTCAAAATCTAAAAGATAAAGATTTCCTTCTCTCTTTGCTTTGATGATTGTTTGTCCGGGCAATGTTTCTATTATATAGAAACCTTTGCGAAACTGGACTTCAAGACCCTTGTCGCAGAACTGACTTATGCTTAACAGGTTGTGCTTCAATCCTTCGACATAAGCCACTTGGTTGATAGAGATGTTGCCTTTGATGAGAGTGCCATATCCTTTGATAGTGCCTTGATGTTGTCTCCAAAAGTCACAGATCCTCCAGATTTTTCGATGAAGGAGGATAGTTGACTTTTATCACCAGTCATGTGCCTGGAGCAACCGGAATCCATATACCACGGTTGCACATGCTGGTCCTTCAAGACAAATTAAGGGGTTTTAGGTACCCATTTCATAATGGGTCCTCGTTTGTTAGTAGGGGATTTCACACTCTTTTCATCGCCTTTAGCCTTTGTAGGCTTGGGTTTATTTACCTTTCCCTTGTCCTTGGGTTTTGGCTTTTTCACGTTTTCATTGATTTTAACTTTGTATCGATAAACGTGTTGTGAAAAGGGACAGTGCTGTGTCAACATGTGATTCCTCAGGTTTTGTAAAAGAGTTARACATTGACAATGATGATTCTTTTGATTTGTATGTCTAACGTTCCTTTTATTCGATGTAAACAAATAAATAAATCTAGGTGTAAATCTTGTCCTAGCATTGGTTGTTTTTACAAACTTCCTATCTAGTTCAGATTTTTTGTTTGGAAAGGTCTTTGGCTTTACTTCTTTTCTCCTGAGGAAGGTCTACTTTTCTTCAGCTGGATGGAAGGAAAAGTAGTGATTAATATTCTCAGAGGCAGGCCACTTCTGTTTTTGCTCACGAGTAAACTTTATGAACCTGAAGGATGTACTTGGGCCTTGTGAGTTATCTTTGGAAAATTTTTTTTTTTCAGTTTTCTCTTTTCTTTGTTTGAAGTTTTCATCGATGAAAGGATACCAGACTTCATTGAGGTTTTTGAGTTTTGATTCTTCTTATCCTCAATGATTTTTGATGATTCACAATTCATCTCTTCTTCAGATTCAGAGTCAAGAAAATCTCATGCGGATTTCTCAAAATCAAAATTTGGCCTGGATTGTATTGGAAAATGAAGGTTTAGAGGTTGATGCTTCAGAGTGATCTGTTTGAGGTTTCATCGATTCTGACTTCGATGAACTTTCAATTTTACTTGGGTTGTTCATCGATTCATCAGCTAATGGTTCCTCTTTTGGATTCTCTTTTTCATCAACAGTACTTGCTGATGGAGAGGAATTGATAATCAGAGATTCTGGTTTAACCATGGGATTTCCATTGGTTTCTGATTGATCGATGTCATTTCTTCCATTAGGATTCTTACTTGTACTGTTTTCGTATACCACATTTTCAAAGTTCTGTCTTGAAACGACAGTTTTTCCATCGACTTTAACTCTTTTAAAATTTGCTTTTGGTTTTGSMGTAAAGTCGGGTTTTTGAATGCATCCAAGTTTGAAAGTGGATTCAAGGGTGGATTTCTTTGATTCGATGAAAGAATCCAATTCATTGAATCCAATCCCTTGAGTGTCCTTTTGGCCATTTAATTTTCCATAGACGTCTTGGGCATCTTTATATTTCTTCATCAAAAGTTCATTGGTTTGAAGCTTCTAGTGAAGAATTTCCCRCTCTTTTTGAAAGAAATCTTTAAGAGCAACTGAATTTAGTCTTTCTGCCTCAGATTCCTTTAAGGACTTAGTTTTCTTTTCTAGGTCCTTAGTTATTCGTTTGTTTAATTCCAGAAGTTTATCTTCTTTTGATTTCTTAAGAGAGCTTATGCGAGTCTTTTCTTTTGCAAGTTCGGCCTTTTCTTCGGTTAGAAGGTCAGTTTCTCTTTTGTAGAAACTTGCTTCTTTTTCCGCTTTTATCCTTTCAGATTTTTCAAAATTTAATTTCTCTTTTAATTTCAAGAAATCTTCTGAAAGTTTWATTACCCTTAACTCTAGCTCCGATGGGGCAGAGATGGTTTCATTGGAAGTAGACTCACATACCTGGTCATCAGAGTTGTGGGCGGATTCTGCATTGGACGTGGCCATTAGACATCTGAGTGCTTTGTCTTCATCGTCTGATGAAGAATCGGACACCCAATTTTCTTTTTCAGCCACCAGGCTTCGCTCTCTGGAATTATATTTGTATTTGTTCTTTTAATAATCAGCATCCTTTACCAATCGTTCTCTGCATTCTTTGGAGAAATGACCAAGCTTTCCACATCTAAAGCATCGAAGGTCATTCTTTCTTCCCTCCTTGTCTTCTTTCCTCTCGTCTCTTTTGTTTTCTCTTCTTTCTTCTCTATCTTATCTCCCATCTCTTCTATCTTCCCTTTGATGAAATTTGGATGGGTTTCTTTCATATGATGACTGTTATCTTTCCCTTTTGAACTCTTTTCGTTCATAGGGTTTTTTGATGAACTTTCTCTGGAACTGCTTTGTGATCAAGGCCAAAGATTTGGCAAAACCTTTAATTTCGTCATCTGATTCAGAAGTTTCTTCTTCAGATTCTGATTCTACCACCAATGCTTTCTTGCCTTTCTTTTTATGTTCTTTGGTAGAGGTCCTTGATTTTTCCTTTTCATCGGCAGCAAGAGCATGAGGTCCACAGATGGAAACCTTCTTTTTTATTATGTCATTCTCTTGTGCTGCAAGCGTTCCATACAGATCATGAAGTGACCAGCTGTCTAGGTCTTGGTTTGCTTGAAGGGACATAGACAGCTGAGTCCATTCATCGCCCAAACTTTTTAGGAATAAAACATTGTTTTCTTCCTTGGTTCTGGAGATATCGTTTCGACGACATTGATTGATCAATGTGTTAAAACGATCATAAGTTTTCTGTATTGGTTCATCAGGGAGGGCCTTGAAGTTAGTATCTTCGTTGAGACATTATGCTCTACGATTTTTTCTTGTTTTTGCTCCTCCTTCCAGTTGACTTGCCAGTTCATCCCATAGTTCCTTGGCTGTGGAACATGCGTCAAGGGATTGGAAGATTTCATTGGGTAGGGCCATGATTATCAATCGTTTGGCCTTTTTGTCAGTTTCTACTCTTTCCTTGTCTTCTTCATCCCAGTTCTTTTCATCTTTGGGCATGTAGTAGGCAGAAATTTTAGCCATGGTGTTTGTTCCTGGAACTCTTGGAACAAGAGTTTGTGGAATGTAAGGACCCTCCATTATAGATCGAAGGAGGTTCCTGTCCATTCCTTCCAAGAAGTTCACCATTCTGATCTTCCATTGTGGATATTCTTCTCGTTGAAGAGTTGGAGGCTTGGTGAGGGAGCCAACATTGTATGCAGAATTCCAGTTGGCCATTGAGAATTTTGAAGAGAAGGATTTATGTTTTGACGAGAAAGAAGAGCAAAAATTGATAGATTTTTGTTTGATCGTTTTGATTGGAAATTCAATCAATCAGCTCTGATACCAATTGTTGATCACAGATCTCTCCATAACACTAATAATCTAGTTAATAATAACCAAATTATAGTGATTTAATGAACAAAATGAAGAACACTCAAGAAGAAATTATGAACAATTAAGAACAATCTTGAGCGTCAAAGATTTCACTTTGTATATAAGAAAAACGTAAAAGCGACTCTTTTTACAATAGGTCTAATCACCTATTTATACTAATTAGCTAATAAGAAGATAACTATCTAATGAAACATTTTAGCTAATCTTCTATTAATAGATAACGTTTATCTACTCTATGGATAAGCTTTAATATTAGAGATAAACTTGAAGTCTAGCTGTCGACTTGTCATCTCCAGCTGTCATTCATGATGTGATGAATCATCCTTATCTTTAAATCTTCATTGCATACTTCTCGATGATTTGCTGGAAAATTCTCTAAGTATTGATGACAAGAGGATCGATGAAGATGCTCTTTCCATCGCATCCTAAGTCGTCCTTCGGTCCTCTGGTTGTACTCCAGACTTAGCCGTTTCTGACTTGATGTCTTCATCGGTCTTCTGGTTCTTCATCACTTATTGTTTTTCATTACTTTTTACATTATGAATTGTGGGGTTTAACTTGAATCTCTAAAACTTTTAAACATGAAAAATCTAGATCTTTCTGTCAGCTTTTGACAGTTTTTTGAATCTCATCATTTTGATTCATATGGATTTTTTATAAATTGTTTACGACAATGTCGAAATGTTGTTCGAAAATCGAGCCCACTACAAGTTTGACTTGGTTATCAGCCCATAAGGGTTCTAGATCTTTAAAATCCTAAAACATAGAAGATGTAGATCTTTTTGTTAGTTTTTCAAAGAACTTTGAATCCCCTTTTTTCTATGTCGTATGAATTTTGTATTATTGGTGGTGTAGTAAATCGATTTTATGTTTCAGTGTCATTGAATATGAATAATATGATTTGTTTCGTGAATGGTTATAACTCTTAGTCTTGAATGTATTATATTTGATAAATACGACTTGCACGTCGTGCCTTTCTCTATATACTCTCTTTGTATATTCTCCTCTCATCCAATCCCCTCGAATGTAACTCGAGGTTTCTTTGATTGAAATTTAAAGTATTCTGTATAAAAGAAAGCGAGAGATGGAGGCATTATGAAGTGACGAAGATAAGAAGACTTAGGGGTCGTTTACTAAATACTTACCCGGTAAGTGTGGATCGGGTAACTTTCCTCACTTGATGCACATGGCAAGGGCTGAAAATCTTACCCGGTAAGAGCAATGATAGAGATAGAGAGTCTTACTCGAGTAAGCGTTTATCAGGTAAATTGTTGTATACAATACCGTTTTAATATACTACGATCTTATATGGTAAAACAGATTATAGTGTTGACTCCTACCGGTAAGCGTTTACCGGGTAAGTGTTTGGCTAAACGGCCCCTTAGAGTCATAGAAGTTTATTTTACGTAATGATATTCATACTTGGCTCTATGAATATCGCATAAGGGGGCTATAACCATCTCACATGTTTTTTAGGCTTAATATATTGTGATATATTATGTGTGGTTGTTTGTATGTGATACTTGTTACAATCATTTAAAACAAAATATGTTTTTTAATGTATAAGTTAAAGGAGTCTTACAAATCAAAATGAGTTTTGATAAAGTAAAAAGGAAAAAAATGATTTTTATATAAGATATTGTTGGTCCCGTTAGGACCTACAAGATGTGTATAACAGTTTGTAGAAGGGCGGGGGGTGAATACAAACACAATATTTTCAAATTTAAAATATATTGACAATAGAAGATCAATACAGATTTTACAAGATTGTTTGCAGAAAGATAAGGTAAGAAAAACTTATCTAAACAATCTAAAGTTTACACACTTAATCTTAGCAAATAAGAAAAGATTTGTTGTTAAAGAAATAGAAGAAAGTAAGTTCTATCTGAGAGAGAACTTGTTTAGAATACAATGAAAGGGATTCTAACTTGCTCTTGAAGATGAGCGTATTTTGTTCTTAGATGTGTGTTCTTTTACTTAAGTGTAAGAAAGCTCAAAGTAAGGTTTTGAGTAAGTGTATCTCTGCATGAAGATAGAACACATCTATTTATACCCGTTGTATTAAATGCACATTTAATGCAACGTTGTAGGGTTAGAACGCGTGTCAACCTTAAGGGAAAGGCTTGTCCTTTGCTACCGTGAATAGTAAAAAAGCCTATTCATGAGTAGACATCCTTTCATAAAGTTGGTGGGTAATAAAGTCAACTAATCGGCTCCTTACCGTACTAACATTTAGAAAGGGTATGGGTTTGTCCTTTGTGTGTATAAGGACAAGACAACAACAATCGTGCTCGACAAGCTTCTTTTGATTGCTAAATGCTAGAATAACCTGGAGGTCTCTTCAGCATTCGCCAAGGCTTGGGCAATCTTCACACATATGTAGACAGGCTTGTAATCATTGAGTACCGCTTCAGATCACGTACTCGCCAGTCTCTAATCTTCAGTTTCAATCTTCGACTTTCGCTGAAGGTTCTTTGGTGTGAGTGTTGTCTTCTTGAAGTATCATTGTTGCTGATTGGATTTACAATACAAGTTCTTTAGCGATCACTGAATAGACTCAGTGATGATCGTTGGAACTAAAAACAGAAACATAAATACTTCGCATAGGGTAAAAGGGATTGTCAACAAATCACTGAGAGGGAGGATCAACAATCTCCCCTATTTGATGATAACAAGACAACATAAAGAAAGTTGTCTTATCAACTAATAGTAAGGAAAAGTAACATATAAAATACATGTCCCTTTTAACTATTTTGGGATCTTTTTTAGTGAGTCAGTCTTTACTTGAAGAAATTTTCTTAAGTTACATTTAAGAAAAGTTACAAGAATAGAAACTGAAACTGAAAGCTTATTCACTGACTTATAGACTGTCAGTGAATGTGAAAAGTAACACTGGAACTCATAGACTTGTGTCCCTATTACTTTTTTCAGGGATTATTTTTAGTGAAGTACAAGAAACACTTATATTATATTCATTGGAAATATTACAAGTTGTTTAGTACATGTCTAATGCTTACAGACTATAAGATTAATCACTGAAAGTGGACATAGTAAGTAGATTAAAAGAAAATGTGGATAATATTACAAAGAAAGATAAACTAGTCTAGGATGTTCAGATTAATGTAGCCAGGTACATCTTCTCCAAGCTTCTTTCGACGTAGGAATTCTCTTCGTATCTTTCGGTCCACTGCTTGTCCTTGCAAGCTATCATCTACCTAGAACATTAGACAAATCAGATGTCCCATTGGGCATAGATGTAGCTCAGACATTCTCTGAAATCTTACTTCACCTTCATAGTCAAGGAATATAGCTCCTAACTCAGGTTTGAAGTGCACAGAGTTGGGTATATAGGGACCCTTCTCTGGAAGACCAAGATTCAACATAGAAATGTCTATACTCTCGTATTCCTTCAGGACTTCATCTAAGGAGAACCTTGTTTCATGTTCGTTCCTTAGGGATGGTCCATCATTAGGATTAGAGGGTCTTTTCTTCCTTCCACCTTTCTTCAGAGATGGCCTGTCAGGGACTGCGACATACCTTGACATCCTTTTGATAAGATCGTTGATGATATCTTCGATAATCGACTTATGTCTAGACTTGGATCGCTAAATGGCTTGCCTGATCTCCAGCCATTTGCTGTATCCATAGTGGCTAAGGTAGGAAGGGTACTCGGTGATGGCGTCAAGATTGTCCCTGGTGATAAGCATTGAGACAAAAGTTCCACCGTCTTTGGATCGTCTGATGATGCTGACACTCTTGATTGGGCGAGGACTAATTCTCTTCTTCAGCTTTGCTTCGCTCCGGCGCTTGTCCCGCTCAGCCAGCTTTAGGTTTTTCTCATGCTCAGCTTCTGCAAGAGAAAGAACTTTAGCTTGGGCTTGGACAGCGTTCACCTTTTTTTTGGACTTTCTCTTTGGGATAATCTTTTCAGCTAGTGACATGGCCAGCTTTAGGCAGTCTTCAGTCTGCTTCTTCTAAAGCTCTAGCTCTTTTTCTGCCCTTAACACCTTGAGTCTTTCAGCTTCTGAAAGGAAATCAAACTCACCACCACTAGAGGTATGAGGAGGAATTTTTACTCTAGTCTGGTCGAGTGACTCCTTTAGCTGAGCCATTTGCTGGTCGGTAAGAGCACTGGAGACGGGGTTTTCAAGGACCCACTTCAGTCGACCGCATGTAGTAGAGGGAATCTGAAACTGATAAAGTGAAGTGACCACTACCTGAGAGGTAGAGTTTTCAAACAAAGGTTGATGGTTTTCAAAAGTACCTTCGGGTTCCCTTTTTCAGCGACACCTTTGCCTTTTGACTTAGGGTCCTGGTTCTTTGATAGAGTGGACTCTTCTTTCCTTTGCTCCCCCTGGGATGCAGAATCCCTGAGGGCGACTCCCTTGGTGGCGGTTGTTGGTCTTTGATACTGGATCGTGAAGTCATCTTCATCATCATCATCATCATCATCACCATCTAGGTCACTGTCGGAGTTTGGAAGGTCAAGTTCTTCATCATCATCATCATCATCATCATCATCATCATCATCTTCATCATCATCTTCATCTTCATCATCATCATCTTCATCATCATCATCTTCATCATCATCATCTTCATCTTCATCATCATCACCAGCAACAGGTGCAGAGGTGATGGGAATATCATCATCCCTAGGGATGGCATCAACTTCCTCATCTATAACAGCTTCACTGGAGGTTGGGATTTCTTGGACAATCTCAGATTCAGCTTCAGCTTCAAGGATTGCTGAAGTAGCAGATGGTCCAGCAGCGTTGGACCTCATCTCCCCTCAATGGCTAAGACATGAGAGTATAGGCCAGAGAGTTCATCCATGCGCTGATGCTGAAGAACCATCATTTCCTCTAGCCGTGACAGAGCACTCGCTAGAGTTTTCGTTGCCTCATGCATCTCATAGAGCTGAGCACGGTCATCACAAAGAAGAAAGGTGGGATCATTGGAGCTGGTTAATGGACAACATCCAGGATCTGCTGAAGAGACTGTGCCTGAGCGTCATCAGCCTTGCTGAATAGAATAGCGATGGCTCGAACAGCCTCATCTAGAGTCGAGAGCTGACTCCTTACTCTTTGAACATCAGTTTTGACAGCTGAGAGGTCCGCATGATCTGCCTTACGAGGCATCTTTCGATGAACTTCAGACATCTTGCAAAAGACGCTATCGACGGCTGGGAGGAGAAGCTTGACATTAGAGGCCATGTCATAGTCTTCATCATCTTCCCCATCTTCTTCTTTCTCTTCCCCGTCTTCTTCCTTCTCTTCTACGTCCATAAGTTGGGGCGTAGAAGAAGTTAGAAGAAATGAAGGGAAAGGAAGATGGAGTACCTGAGGGGCCATCCGTGACATCCAAAGGATTGTCACTGGCTTGCTCAATGATGCCCTCGAGAGGATAGGCATCTGTATGTTGAGGAGCCTCGAAAGGAGCAACCTCAGGTACAGTGGTGTGTGTTTCATCATCAAGGAGGACATTCACTGATGAGTCATGAACACGTGTAACGACCAAAGAAGGAGGAAAAGAGAAAACGGTTGAGAAAAGATGTGGGTGTTCAGTGATGGCGATGCTGATATTCACACCTTCAGTGATTTGGGTCACTGAGGCGGTTCGGGTATGTGCCACTAATACGCCAGTGATTGGAGAGACCACTGAAGAGCTGGGGAGGGGAGCTGAAGTTGCCTCGGGGTTAAGGCGAGTTTCAATAACTGAAACCTGTTGAGAGGTCTCAGCCAGAGATGTGGCTATCCCCTTTTTTGGCCTTCTTGTCTCTCTGAGGAGAACCAAGAATTGGTTGTGAAGGACGTTTGGAGGAGGTTTTGGTGGCTGGGCTAGACGTGGGGGGTTTTCCCTTGTCTTAACCACCTGAGGAAAGGAGGGAGTGAAGGGCATTAATAGAAGAATGTGTAATGTCTCCATCCCTTAGCTTGTGATCCAGAATGCTGGATCCAAGCCTACACACCTGGAGGTTTTCTTCCTTAGAGTATTTTTCTGCAAATATTTTTGCAAAAACCATGGACAAGAACCTGATGTATGGTACCACCTTTTCTCGTTGGCGTTTGTTCAGCTTTTGCACAAGGTCATCGAAAATAATCGTAACATAATTTATATTACGATGCTGAATCGTAGATATTAGAGCGACTCTGGAGGCCTGATCTTGTCCTCTAGTCTTTCCACCCATAGACTGGATGAAGTGAGAAAATAGTTATTGCCAGATTGCTGACATCATGTTTTTCTCAATCTTTGACAAGGACTTCATGGAAGCATTTGAGTCCTTCTTCATTGGCCATTTGTTGATCCCATATCTCTCAATAACACTAATAATCAAGTTAATAATAACCAAATTATAGTGATTTGATGAACAAAGTGATGAACACTCAAGAAGAAATTATGAACAWTAAAGAACAATCTTGAGCGTCAAAGATTTCACTTTATTAATGAAAAACGTAAAAGCGACATTTAGTACAATAGGCCTAATTAGCTATTTATACTAGTAAGCTAATAAGAAGATAACTATCTAATAAGACTTTTTAGCTAATCTTCTATTAACAGATAATGTTTATCTAAACTATGGATAAGCTTTAAAATTTAAGATAAACTCAAAGTTTAGCTGTTGACTTGTCATCTCCAGCTGTCTTCCATGGTATGATGAATCATCCTTATCTTTAAATCTTCATCGTATGCTTCTGGATGAATTGCTGAAGAATTCTCTAASTGTTGTCGACCAGAGGGGCGATGAAGATGCTCTTTCCATCGCATCCCTAGTTGTCCATCGGCCCTCTAGTTGTACTCCAGACTTAGTCAATTCTGCCTTTATGTCTTCATCGGTCTTCTGGTTCTTCATCACTTATTGTTTTTCATTACTTTTTCATTTTATGGATTATGGGGTCTAACAATCTCCCCCTAAGTAATGAAATAACAAACATAGACTAATCTAGAAACAATTGTGATGAACAAAGACTAATCTAATAGAAAAACATCAAATTCCAAATTTTCATTGGATGATGAAATTCTTACAATACTGGAATCAGAAGACATTAAGGCAAAAAAATTACAACTCATCATGATCTACCTTGATATATTTCTCTGAATCACATAAGCAGTCTTTGATAGCCGATGACTGTCGATATCTCATGGATGAGTTGACTCCCTTCTTCTCTTGGCACGTGATTTCTACCCAGTCTTTCTCTGATGACTTTTTGAAACCATTCAAGTGTATCCGATGAATACTTGAATGCCTCAGTTAGTCTAAAGAATTTCTTTTCCCCGAACTCATTCTTGTAAACAAGTCCAAGTTCGGGTTGAGTTAAGACTGAGGCAGATCTTTTCTCCAGCAGGCCTTGGAAGTCTTCATTCGGTGGAGCGCAGGAAAGTCTTTCGATGCCTAGCCGAAGAGCAATTTCGAAATCACTCTTGGCACGATGGTTTACCAGGGTCTCCGTTGTTTTTATTACCGCTCTGTTTGCCATTCCAAACCTGATGCCGTTATCCTGTCTTTGAGCCGTGTATGCGTATACTTCAATCAAGTCATAGGGATTGAGGTTGATGAGGTCATTTTCGTTGAACACACTAATTTCCCCATGTGTTCTTTCCACTGTGAACTCGATGTATCAAATGGCTCTATTGGCGAAGGTCCTTACTTTTAGATCCATGACCCTCCTTATCCCATCATTCGAGAAGACAACCTATGGTGCTTGTGTGGTCTGTCTAATGAACCTATGGTATAAGAGGTCCATGGACTCAGGCGATAAGATCGGAGGATTGAAGATCAAACTTTCATCGCGGTCTTGGTACAAGTATTGATGGATGTTTTCCATCATAATGGGTTCCCTGGGTGACAATTTTGGACGTCTCCGCAGTGACTCCATGTTTTGTATAATCTCATCGACCAGGCTCTGTGGAGGTTGCCTCGACGAAGAGGGAGGATTTGCTTGCACCACGGGTGGTTGAGTTGAGGGTTGTGTATGGGTTGGTGAAGGTATGGTTTCTTGTTGGGTTGGTTCAGCTTGGGTTGGTGGTTGTTTATTGGATTCGACTTGGGTGGTTTCTGGTTCGTGGGGTTCTGTTAGGGTTTGTGGTTGTTAGGTTGATGAAGGTTGGATTATTGTTGGTTCTGGTTGTATGGATAAGGTGAAGGGTTTTGTGGTGCGAGGGGTTGGTGAAGGGGTTAAGGGTATATTTGGTGTGGGTGATGAAGTAACAGGTTGGTTTATTTCTGTTGGTGGGGTGGTTGGCTCTTCATCAGTTGAGGAACTCAACACGATGGGTTCTGGGGTTGTAGCGAATGGAACATGTACATTTTGTACATCTTCAGAGGACAGAGCCTCTGGTTCCCTTGCATGTGTTCCTTCGGTTGAGGGTGGTTGTTGAGTTTTTGGTGATGGTGATGGTGGTGCAGCGGATTCCATTTGCTGTGCACCCGCGGCCTCTGTCTCCCCCTCATGAGGTCCAAGACCTTGATCATCGGGGTCTTGGTCCTCATGTCTTCGTCTTTTGAAGGGGCGGCTTGATGAGCAGGAGACCCTGGTCCTGTTCTTCTTCCACAGCCGTATGTGTTCGGCCAATGTGCACACTCAATCCTTGTTGCGCCGTTGTTTCATGGAGCGAAGAAGAAAGTTTGTTCGATCTTGCTATTACATAAGACGATGAGATAAGTGCCTTGGACAGAGCTCGAAGATCGGCTCTGGTGGCGAACTATGTGGTTGATGAGGAGGTTGGTGGTGGCACGGTGGTGGTTGTGGATGTGGAAGGTGGAACAAGCAGGTTGGTGATGAGTTCTCTCACCTCTGCAGTGAAAGAGGAGAAGGCTTCATCAAAGGATGGGCCTGCAGAGGGAGGTGGTTGAGGAGTAGGCTGGGGGATTTGGGCTAGGATAGTGGCTGGAAGTTGGGTGAGGGTGGTTTGTATGGTGGCCATTTGGTGGGTAAGGGTGGCAAGGGTTTCATCGATTGATGAAATGGATTGAGGTGGGGCTCGGTGAGGAGTTTGGGAGATGATGGTTGCGGTTAGGGAGTTAAGGTTTTGAAGGATGATGTGTAGTTGGGTGATGATGTATGTAAGGTTCTCATCGGCCTCAGTTGCTTGGGCCGTGAGAGTGGCGATGGATTGGATGAGGATTTGGTTTCTTTGGGTGGCAAGGGAGGATGTGGTATTGTGGTGTTGGGTGATGGTTTGTTGGAGCATTTGGAGATGTGTGGTATTGTCTCGGGTTTGAGTTTCAATTTGGGAGAGGTGGCGCTGTAGAATAGCAAGGGATTGTTGAAGGTTAGAGTTATCGGTTGAGGGTTGGTTGTCAACAATCCCTTGAATGATGAGTTTAAGGTCTTCCAAGGACTGCATCACTGAATCGACAAAGGCTTGGAACTCGGCCTTTGTGACCAGGTCTGCTATTGGGGTAACCCCTGGAACAACGGATTCTGCAGGTAGGGCCTCTGCTCCAGAGGCACCTTTTTGGCCTTGTGAGAATGTGGGCCTAGAAGGACTTCCATCATGTCCTTGATAGCCCTCAAGAGAGGAGCTATCTCGTCATGTTGCGACATTAGCTTCCTCTTCCTCGGCTTCAGAGGCCGGGTAAGTGAAGCGAATGTGTGTCCCCTTCGGTAGATCAAATATCGAAGGGGGATGTGCATGAAAGGAAGATCACTCTGAACGATCTTGGAGTTGTTCAATGTCAGAAGCAACACATGCTTCTGTGTGTGTGATTGGTTGTATCAAGCCCTGAGGCAAAGGGGCTCTTATATTTTCATCACCTCTCTGTTGAGAGAGGGGTGATGGAAAATGGGGTTCCTCGGCTAATTCATCTCCAGAGGCCCGAAGGATGGCCTCTGGATGGCTGGCTGGGGTTGGAATTGGACAGGGTCATCCTTGTTCAATACCCTTGTGGCTTTGATCGCCAGGGGTAGATGATGTGGTTGCCCTTTGGATAGTGGGTGAAGGAATTGTATGAGTAGGGCCGGGAGAGGCACGATGAGTAGCATCATCATCATCATCTTCATCATCCGATGAAGATGTCTCATGTGCTCCCTCGCTTGGTTCGGGAGACGGCTTTAATCGCTCTGGGGTAGCTGCCCTTGGTTCCTGGAACAGCATAAAGCGTTCATAGGTCTGGCGTATCTCAGATGTCGATGGAATGACATTGAGTATAGCCCTAGAGAGTGGGCAGTTGATGGTGTAACCCCCTTCGAGAGGGTTGGTCGATGGCCGTGCATCTTGTAGACTGGAGTGAAGGGCTCCTCAGCCGGTAGTCCATGTTTCTTCATTGCGTCCCCAATGAAGAGGGTGAGGAAACGAGGGAAGAGAACCGTAGAAAGAGGTTTGCCAGCGGCTTGGAGTTTGCATTTCTTGACTACCGTCGAATGAATCTCATTGTAGATGAGAAAGGCGTAGTAAAGGTTGAGGTTGAAGAACAACCCATACATGATTGTCATTATGTTGATATTCCCTTGGTCCAGTGACCCAAGCTTGCATGTGAGGGCCCTGTTGAGAATAAAGAAAAACATGTTCCACATCGGCGGGAGAAATTGGTGCTTGAAGTATGAGATGTTGCGTAGGTCACGATTGTAACCTAGCATTTTAACGAAACGGAGGATGTCGTCGGTGGTGGGTGGTTCATCATATTGTGCAATTCCAAGTTCCCATCGAATGGGAATGCACAGAACACGAGAAACTTTAGCCCGCGATATTTTGAGCAAGCATATCATATCGTTTGGGGCATCCATGTCCCCCATTATTCCATGGCTTTCTGGGTCAAACTCACATGTTTGCCAATATTGCTAGACGTACTTTAGTGGTACGCCGGTGTCAGCAAGAGTGAGGGCGGGAAGGAGAATGCAGTTCTTGAAGAAATCTATCATGACTGCAAATCGATCGTCGAACAGTGTGTTTCGAAGTTCAATAGCGTGGTTGTTTGGCTTCATGGGTAGGAACACAATAGCGCGGCTGTCGGTGCCGTGGGAGGCGGAGGAGGCCATTTTTGAAGAAGTTGCAGGTTTTTGTTTGTCAAAATCTATTGGCAAGTTTATGTAAGCGTAAAGAGAATATGGAGAAAGAAGAAAGGTATTTATATGCTGGAATATGGTGAGGGGGTGGAATGGGAGGGGTTTCTTGATTATTATAATAAAATAATCATGAAAAGTTTTGGCGGTTTGGTTATTGACGATTTGATTTGAAGATCGTGAGCCATCTTGATTGTACGTGCCATTAATGTTGGAGGACACGTGTCAAGGCGGGGTTAGGGAGGGGGAAAGTTGAAAGGGTGTATGGGGAACAGTCTGTATTTGGTGTCAGGCACGTGTTAGGATGACGTATGGATTATTTGAAATAAGATGGTATTTCAAATAATATCTTGATAAATATGTATCAAAAAAAAAATTAAATTTAAAATCCCATCTAATTGTATGATTAATACTAATTACGAAGTTTTGGTCTTCTAAAAACCCATGTTGTATAATTTTTAGTCACAAAAGTTGCAATTAGGTATAATCTTTTAAAAGAGTTTTGCAATTAAGATGGGTTTCGTGGATGAAGGATATTTTGTCATGGAACCAGAGGTGTTCTGGTTGAGCATGACTTTTGGGTGGGGAATCAGAGGAGCTCTGGTTGAACATCGATGAGGAAATCATTGATGAAATGTTGGATTGCATGATTAATAAGCCTTGGATGACTAACCAGAGGCCCTTCATAAGCATTGAGAATCCATTTTGTAGAACCAGAGGAGGTCTGGTTAAATACAAATTTAGCATTTGGATGGCCAGAGGCTCTGGATAGTAGAACCAGAGGCTCTGGATGGAAAATGCATAAAATTAAGAATCAAGATAAAATAGTTGATCCCCCTTAAATGATGCATGAAGAATGATTTCGAGGTTTTCAAAAACTCCCCCTCAAATAATAATGATGATTTAGGGGACCAGAGGCTCTGGTCTATACAACCAGAGGCTCTGGTTGAGAAGGATGATGAAATAAGGATATGAAAAATGGCTAAGTGTGCAAGTGAAGAAGTGTATAAGTGAGTCTTTGAGACTAGAGGAGCTCTGGTCCAAAGAAAAAGTTTCAAGAGGCTCTAGTCTTTAGAACCAGAGGCTCTGGTTGCGAAGGCAAGGAAAAAAATGAGTATGAGAGGGGAAAAAAATGGTTAAGTGTTTGTGAAAGTGTATGTTGGTTGAGCCTTTGAGACCAGAGGTGCGATGGTTCCAAAGACTTTGAATCCAGAGGCTCTGGTCTTTAGGACCAGAGGCTCTGGTTATAAAGGCAATGGAATGAAATATGAAAATATGGTTAAGTCCATGTGTAGGAAGAATAGGGAAACTCTTTGGATCCAGAGGGGCTCTGGTTGCAAAAGAGTATGAATCCAGAGGCTCTGGTCTTTAGAACCAAAGGCTCTGGTTGGCTTAGAGATCCTAGGTTTGGATGAAAGAAGGGTGTGGTGTATGCCAAGTCGTAAATAGGAACTTGATAGCGCTGGTTTCAAAGGAATTGGAAACCAGAGGCTCTGGTCTTTGGAACCAGAGGCTCTGGTTGTGAAGGTAAGACTTAGTGAAGAAAACTAAGTATATGCTATGGACCAGAGGGGCTCTGGGTCCAAGGGAGATGTAAAAAGATGAGATGAAATGCATGAATGCCTAAGTCCAAGATTGAGATTAAATAGGATTTGGGCTCAAAGAATTGGAGTCCAGAAGCTCTGGTCTGTATAACCAGAGGCTATGGTGAGGAAGAGAATACTTGGTAGAAGTTACTAAGTATTTGCTTTGGACGAGAGGGGCTCTGGTTCCAAAGGTGATGGAAATTGTATGCCAAATATTAATCGAAGTGATTCTAAATGGCCAGAGGCTCTGGTCTGTATGACCAGAGGCTCTGGTTTAGGATACTTGGAGTTTATGGCTAAAATTTTATATATCACTTATAGGCATAACCATGAGATATTGAAGATCTCTGGTTTAAATATTGATTGCCTTCTAAGTGGTGAGATTCAGCATACCTATCTTGCTGACTAGGAATAAAAATCTTTTCTCATCAAGAGCTTTTGTGAAAATATCA
>NC_037544.1:9340187-9342304 GCF_001531365.2 Cynara cardunculus var. scolymus
AGAGGATGGGGACTTTGTCATAATGGAAACCATAGTCCTTAAGCTGAGTCTTCATCTAGAGAACTTGTGAACAACAACTAGCAGCAGCAACATACTCTGCTTCTGCTGTGGATGTTGAGACACGATTTTGTTTTCTGGATGTCCAACTTACCAGCTTGTCCCCCAAGACTTGACAGCTTCCAGACGTGTTCTATCAAGTTTGCAACCTGCATGATCTGCATCTGTGTAGGCTATTAGATCAAAGCCAGAGTTCTTTGGATACCAGAGACCCAATGATGGAGTTCCCTTAAGGTATCGAAAGATCCTCTTGACTACAGAGAGATGCGATTCTTTAGGATTTGATTGATATCTTGCACAAAGACATGTGGCAAACATAATATCTGGTCTATTAGAAGTTAGATACAGGAGTGATCCAATCATGCCTCTTTAGGTTGTTACATCCACAAGTTTGCCTGATGGATCAGCAAATAACTTAGTGCCTGTAGCCATAGGTGTTCTCATTGATGATGAATTTGAGAGAGATTATTTCTTCAGAAGGTCAGTTACGTATTTTGACTGATTGATAAAAATTCCTTCTGAAGTTTGTTTTATTTGAAGACCAAGGAAGAAGCTTAGTTCTCCCATCATACTCATCTCAAATTTGCTTTTCATCAACTCTGAGAATTTTTAGCAATGTTTTGCATTTGTAGAACCAAATATAATGTCGTCCACATATATTTGAACAAGTAGGATATCGGTTTTGTGCATTTTGAGAAAGAGGGTTATATCGATTGTACCTTTTTTGAAACCATTGTTGATGAGAAAGGTAGATAGAGTTTCATACCAGGCCCTGGGTGCTTGCTTCATCCCATAGAGGGCTTTATCCATAAAGTAGACGTAGTCCGGATGTTTTGCATCTTCGAACCCAGGAGACTGCTACACGTAGACTTCTTCTTGAAGTTTTCCATTGAGGAAGGCAGACTTGACATCCATCTGATAGACCTTAAAGCCTTTGTGAGCGGCGTAAGCTAGGAACATTCTGATGGCTTCAAGTCTTGCAACGGGAGCAAATGTTTCATCATAATCAATCCCTTCTTCCTGGTGGTAGCCTTTTGGCAACAAGCCTGGCTTTGTTCCTTATTACGATGCCATCTTTGTCCTTCTTGTTTCGGAAGACCCATTTGGTTTCTATGGCCGTTTTCCCTTTGGGTAGAGGCATAAGGGACCATACTTTGTTTCGTTCAAACTGGAGTAATTCTTCTTGCATTGCGTCTATCCAGTTTGGGTCTTGTAGAGCTTCTGAGATCTTCTTTGGTTCTATCATGCTTAGAAAGTTGGCGAAGAGACATTCATTTACAGTAGCAGATCTCGTATTGACACCAGAGGTTGGATCACCAATGATTTGGTGGTGTGGGTGATCTTTTGTCCACTTGGTGCTTGATTGAGGTTCTGAAGCAACAGGATGCAGYTCTTCATCGACTGATGAAACTGCTTGCTCCCCCTCGACGAGATCATCGCCAGAGTTAGAATCTGGATCTTGATCGTGATCTGAAGACACAGAAGAAGTAGATGATGAAGTAACATGAGTTTCTGTAAGAGATGTACCTTTAGCATTGGAGAGGTCTTCATCGATTCTGGAGATATATTTTGCATTTGGCACATATCCAGAGACCACTTCTTCATCGAAGATGTCTTCAAATAAATGAGCTAACTCTGATTCATTGGATTTGCTAAGAGATGAATCAGATGCTCTTCTTTGAGGTCCGAGTTCTGAACTGTTATGTCCAGAAGTCGTGAGTTTGGTATCATAAAATGACACATTGATGCTTTCAATGACGATGCTGGTCCTTTTGATGTAGACTCTATAGGCTTTGGCGGTTTGAGAATAGCCCAGAAAGATTCCTTCATCAGCTTTCTTGTCAAACTTGTCAAGATATTCTCTATCGTTGAGTACAAAGCATTTGCACCCAAAGACATGAAAATATTTGACATTTGGTCTTCTRTGATTGATGAGCTCATAAGGTGTCTTCTGGTGTCTCTTGTTAATGATTGATCTATTCTGGGTGAAGCATGCAGTGGAAATAGCTTCAGCCCAGAATGTGATGGGTAACTCCGATGAAGCAAGCATGGTCCTTGCT
>NC_037544.1:9342759-9363626 GCF_001531365.2 Cynara cardunculus var. scolymus
ATGATCTTTTTCGAATTTGAGATCCGGAATTCCCTTGACCAACTTCTGTGTGGCTAGTTTTCGTAGTGCATCAAAGTTAAGGTGTGAGAATTTCGGATGCCATAGCCAATTTTCATCGTTCTTATGAGACACAAGACAAAGGGTGTCTTGTCCCATGGAGTACTCAAAATCTAGAAGATAGAGATTTCCTTCTCTTTTTTGCCTTGATGATTGTTTGACTGGGCTTTGTTTCTATTATGCAAAAATCTTTGCGAAACCTGACTTCAAGACCCTTGTCGCAGAACTGGCTTATGCTTAATAGGTTGTGCATCAATCCTTCGACGTAAGCCACTTTGCTGATGGAGATGTTGCCTTTGATGGGAGTGCCATATCCCTTGATAATACCCTTGCTGTTGTCTCCAAACGTCACAGAGCCTCCAGATTTTTCGATGAAGGAGGACAGTTGACTTTTATCACCAGTCATGTGCCTGGAGCAACCGGAGTCCATATACCATGGTTGCATATACTGGTCCTACAAGACAAATTAAGGGGTTTTAGGTACCCATTTCATAATGGGTCCTTGTTTGTTAGTAGGGGATTTCACACTCTTTTCAACACCCTTAGCCTTTGCAGGCTTGGGTTTATTTGCATTTCCCTTGCCATTGGGTTTGGGCTTTTTCACGTTTTCATTGGTTCTAACTTTGTATCGATTAACGTGTTGTGAAAAGGGACAGTGATGTGTCAACATGTGATTCCTCAGGTTTTGTAAAAKAGTTAAACATTRACAATGATGATGCTTTGGATTTGTATGTCTAACATTCTTTTTATTCGATGTAAACAAAGAAGTAAATCTAGGTGTAAATCTTGTCCTAGCATCGGTTGTTTTTACAAACTTCCTATCTAGTTCAGATTTTTTATTTGAAGAGGTCTTTGACTTTACTTCTTTTCTCCTGAGGAAGGTCTGCTTTTCTTCAGCTGGATGGAAAGAAAAGTGGTTGTTAATATTCTCAGAGGCAGGTCACTTCTGTTTTTGCTCACGAGTAAACTTGATGATCCTGAAGGATGTACTAGGGCCTTGTGAGTTATCTTTGGCAGATTTACTATCTTTCAGTTTTCTATTTTCTTTGTCTGAAGTTTTCATCGATGAAGGAATACCAAATTTCATTAAGGTTTTTAAGTTTTGATGTTTCTTATCCTCAATGATCTTTGGTGATTCACAAATTACCTCTTCTTCAGATTCAGAATCAAGAAAGTCTCTTGCTGATTTCTCAAAATCAAAATTAGCATGGATTGAAGTGGAAGATGTGGGTTTAGAGGTTGATGCTTCAGAGTGATCTGCTTGAGGTTTCATCGATTCTGACTTCGATGAGCTTTCAATTTTACTTGAATGGTTCATCGATTCATCAAGTAATGCTTCCTCATTAGAATTTTCTTTTTCATCAACGGTACTTGCTGATGGAGTGGAATTGACAATCAGAGATTCTGGTTTAACCGTAGGGTTTCCATCGGTTTCTGATTTAGAGGTGTCATTTCTTTCATCAGAATTCTTACTTGTACTATTCTTGTATACCACATTTTCAAAATCATGTCTTGAAACTACAGTTTTTCCATCGACTTTAATTCTTTTAAAATTTGCTTTTGGTTTTGGAGTAAAGTCGGGTTTTTGAATGCATCCAAGTTTGAAAGTGGATTCAAGGGTGGATTTCTTTGATTCGATGAAAGAGTCCAATTCATTGAATCCAATCCCTTGAGTGTCCGTTTGACCATTTAATTTTTCATAAACGTCTTGGGCATCTTTGTACTTCTTCTTCAGAAGTTCATTGGTTTGAAGCTTCTGGTGAAGAATTTCCCGCCCCTTTTGAAAGAAATCTTTAAGAGCAACTGAGTTTAGTCTATCTGCCTCGAATTCCTTTAAGCCTTTTGTTTTCTTTTCTAGGTCCTTTGTTATTCTGTTATTCGTTTGTTTAATTCCAGAAGTTTATCTTCCTCTGATTTCTTAAGAGTGTTGATGCGAGTCTTTTCCTTTGCAAGTTCGGCTTTTTCTTCGGTTAGAAGATTAGTTTCTCTTTTGTAGAAACTTGCTTCTTTTTTTGCTTTTATTCTTTCTGATTTCTCAAAGTTTAATTTTTCTTTTAATTTAAAGAAATCTTCTGAAAGTTTTATTACCCTTAACTCTAGCTCCGATGGGGCAGAGTTGGTTTCATTGGAAGTAGACTCACATACCTGATCATCAGAGTTGGAAGCAGATTCTGCATTGGACGTGGCCATCAAACAGATTAGTGCTTTGTCTTCATCGTCTGATGAAGAATCGGACACCCAATTTTCTTTCTCAACCATCAGGCTTCGCTCTATAGAATTATATTTGTATTTGTTCTTGTAATAGTCAGCATCCTTTACCAATCGTCCTCTGCATTCTTTGGAAAAATGACCGAGTTTTCTGCACCTGAAGCATCGGAGGTCATTTTTCCTTCCATCCTTGTCCTCTTTCCTCTCGTCTCTTCTCTCTTCTTTTCTTTCTTCCCGTTCTTCTCTTCTATCTCTTCTATCTTCTTTCAGATAAAATTTGGATAGCTTTCTTTCATAGGATGGCTGGTACCTTTCCCTCTTGAACTCTTTTCGTTCATAGGGTTTCTTGATGAACTTTTTCTGGAATTGTTTTGTAATGAAGGCCAAAGATTTGGCAAAAGCTCTAATTTCATCATCTGATTCAGAAGTTTCTTCTTCAGATTCTGACTCTACCACTAATGCTTTCTTGCCTTTCTTCTTATATTCTTTGGTAGGGGTCCTTGATATTTCCTTTTCATCGGCAGCAAGAGGGAGAGGTCCACCGATGGATACCTTTTTTTCATAATGTCGTTTTCTTGTGCTGCAAGCGTTCCATATAGGTCATGAAGTGACCAGCCATCTAGGTCCTGATTTGCTTGAAGGGACATAGATAGATGAGTCCATTCATCGCCAAGACTTTTTAGGAATAAAACATTGTTTTCTTCCTTAGTTCTGGAGATATCGTTTCGACGACATTGATTGATCAATGTGTTGAAACGATCGTATGTCTTCTGTATCGGTTCATCAGGAAGGGCCTTGAAGTTTGTGTATTCGTTGAGACATTGTGCTCTACGATTTTTCTTCGTTTTTGCTCCTCCTTCCATTTGGCTTGCCAGTTCATCCCATAGTTCCTTGGCTGTGGAACATGCGTCGAGGGATTGGAATTGGGTATGGCCATGATTATCAATCGTTTGGCCTTCTTGTCTGTCTCTACCCTTTTTATGTCGTCTTCATCCCAATTCTTCTCATCCTTGGGCATATAATAGGCAGGAATTTCAGCTGCGGTGTTTGTTCCTAGAACTCGTGGGACAAGAGTTTGTGGAATGTAAGGGCCCTCTATTACAGATCGCAGGAGGTTCCTGTCCATTCCTTCCAGGAAATTCACCATTATGATCTTTCGTTGTGGGTATTCTTCTCGTTGAACAGTTGAAGGCTTGGTGAGGGAGCCAACACTATACGTAGAATTCCAGTTGGCCATTGAGAATTTTGAAGAGAAAGATTTATGTTTTGACGAGAGAGAAAATCAAAAATTGAGCGGTTTTTATATGATCGTTTTGATTGGAAAATCAATCAATATGCTCTTATACCAATTGTTGATCCCAAATCTCTCAATAACACTAATAATCAAGTTAACAATAACCAAATTATAGTGATTTGATGAACAAAGTGATGAACATTCAAGAAGAAATTATGAACATTAAAGAACAATCTTGAGCGTCAAAGATTTCACTTTATTAATGAAAAAGTAAAAGCGACATTTAATACAATAGGCCTAATCACCTATTTATACTAGTAAGCTAATAAGAAGATAACTATCTATTGAGACTTTTTAGCTAATCTTCTATTAACAGATAATGTTTATCTAAACTATGGATAAGCTTTAATATTTAAGATAAACTCGAAGTCTAGCTGTTGACTTGTCATCTCCAGCTGTCTTCCATGGTATGATGAATCATCCTTATCTTTAAATCTTCATCGTATGCTTCTGGATGAATTGCTGAAGAATTCTCTAAGTGTTGTCGACCAGAGGGGCGATGAAGATGCTCTTTCCATCGCATCCCTGGTTGTCCATCGGTCCTCTGGTTGTACTCCAGACTTAGTCAATTCTGCCATTATGTCTTCATCGGTCTTCTGGTTCTTCATCACTTACTGTTTTTCATTACTTTTTCATTTTATGGATTATGGGGTCTAACACCATTAATAGCCAATGGCATCGAGACATTGAATGATATCGGCAGTGGAGGGCTCGCTGTCAAAGGGGTCCCTTGGGGAGGCGGAGAGCAGTCCTCAAACTGTTGACTCTGAATTTCACGGTCATGTGGTTAAACGTGAAGGTGATATGCTCAACTTGGCGGCCATTCTTGTCTTTAAGATCCACCACTTCAGCAGTGAACCAGAACTGTTGGAGAGCCTTTTTAACCATGATGGGCTCATGGTTAAGAGCAAAGGCAAGGGACGACCGTTTGAGGAAGTCGGCCGCTTCCTTGTAGAATGCTTTGTTCGACGGGATTTCTAACAAGGCAACATGATTGTTGGCCTTGAAAGACACTTCATCAATCGTAAAACCTACATTCATGGCAGCCATCTGTTTTAGTAAGAAAAAGAAGATAAAACAGTGTTAGATAAACCAAGAGTTGTGTATAGATTTAAGTTTTTGAACAAGAAAAACTTCTTTTGAAAAATCCTTAAAAAAGGATTAGGGTTTTTCAAGTGGAGTGTGTTTTAAGAAATGTGATTACAACCAAGAAGAAGGTTGAATTGATAATCATTACTGTTTGTTGTTTAAGAGAACAAAGTTCTTAAAACATTAAACACATTTCTCATAAAAGAAAAGAAGAATAAGAAAAGAAGAAGTATATCGACCTTAGTTTTTTTGAGAAGAAAAGATCTTAGAAGAAATTTGAAGGATGTTCTTGCTTTGCAATTTGACAGAGGTTCGTCTTTGATATTTGAAAGCATAAAGAGAAAAGTGAGAGAGAAGTCTCATATTTATAAGTAGGAGGAGAGAGAAAAAGGCGACGGTTGAGGAATGGGGTCATGATGAAAAAATGGCACGTTCTCATCCATGATTAGATGGCATTTAATGAGGTAGCGTATGACAGTCCTTTTTGCACGTCTCAAAGCGTTGCGCATTGTAAATAGGGAATGTCGTCATAAAGACGGTTCATTAACTATTTCTTTTAAAAATGAAAAGGTTTTTAAGAAAATGAAGAGTCATTTAGTGTTGAAAGACACACTGAAAATACCTTTTAAAACATTTTGATCACTAAAGAAAGAAAGACTTCACTGATGGTTTTAAGACTTCAGTGTCAGTGATAGGAGAATCACCGATCCTGACATTTAAGAACATTTGAATCACTGAATAGAAAAGATTCAGTGATCATTTTGATTTTTAAGAAAAGATAAGTATAAGAGATATATACTTATATAAATGTTCAGTGATCAAAGAATCACTGAAACAAACTTTTAAAACGATTTGAGCAATGAAGAAGGAAAGCTTCAGTGATAGTTTTAACTTTTTAAGAAAAGGAATAAGTAATCATACCTTAGAGAGAATAGATATATTTATTCAAGAGTTCAGTGACAGAGATAGAGCATTGAATCATTTCACTTACTGATCGATGTTAATAGCTGAAAATTATTCTTCAACATTTAGCATTCAAAGTTCGCTGATCAAGATGTTAAATCTTGTCTCATCAAGAGGCTTGGAAAAGGTGAGTGAGCTGGTAATCAGTTGGAACCTAGTGAAGTTCAATGTCACCATTCATAACATGATCTCTGATAAAATGATATCGGATCTCTATATGTTTGGTCTTGAAGTGAAGTACAGGGTTATTTGCAATTGCAATAGCATTAGTGCTATCACAATATGTAGAAATTTTTGAAAACTGAAGATCATAGTCCATCAGTTGGTTTTTCATCCAAATAATTTGGGCACAACAACTACCAGCGGCTACATATTCAGCTTTAGTGGTTGATGTGGACACTGAGTTTTGCTTCTTACTTCTCCAACTCACCAACTTTCCACCTAAAAGCTCACAGCCTCCAGTGGTGCTTTTCCTATCAATTTTGCAACCTGCAAAATCATTATCCGAATAACCTATTAGGTCAAAACCTGAACCTTTAGGGTACCAGAGACCCATGTTAGGAGTTCCCTTAAGATATCTGAAGATGCGTTTTACAGCAATCAAATAGGATTCCTTAGGTTCAGATTGATATCGTGCACATAAGCAGGTAGAGTACATGATATATGGTCGACTAGCTGTTAGATACAGCAGGGAGCCGATCATTCCTCTATAAACAGTTACGTTTACAGGCTTTCCATTTGGATCCTTGTTGAGAGAAAGTGGAGGAGCCATTGGAGTCTTCATAGATGAACTGTTTGATAAATCAAACTTCTTCAGCATGTCACGAACATACTTACTTTGACTGATAAAGATACATTTATCTGACTGTTTGATCTGGAGACCTAAAAAGAAGGTTAGTTCTCCCATCATGCTCATYTGATATTCTTTCTTCATGCGATCAGTGAAACGAAAACACAAAGAGGGAGTAGTGGAACCAAATATAATATCATCGACATAAATTTGGACTAGAATGATGTGACCTTTAACTTTCCTAAGAAATAAGGTTTGGTCAATCTTTTCACGAACAAATTTCTCAGAGATGAGAAATGAGGAAAGGGTATAATACCAGGCACGAGGAGCCTGTTTTAACCCATAAAGAGCCTTATCCAAACGATAGACATGGTTTGGATACTTAGAGTCAAGAAACCCTGGAGGTTATTCAACATAAACTTCCTCTTGAAGTTTTCCATTTAGGAAAGCGCTATTTACATCCAGTTGGTAGACTTTAAAGTCTTTATGGGCAACAAAGGCTAGGAAGAGTCGAATTGCTTCGAGCCTAGCCACTGGTGCGAAGGTTTCATCATAGTCGATCCCTTCTTCTTGTCTATAACCCTATGCAACAAGTCGAGCCTTGTTACGGGTTACCACACCTTCATCTAACTTGTTACGATAGACCCACTTGGTGCCTATCACTGATTTGTCAAAAGGACGTGGGACAAGGTACCAGACTTTGTTCCTATCAAACTCAATGAGTTCCTCTTGCATGGCAAGGACCCAACTAGGGTCTGAGATAGCATCATTGATTTTCTTGGGTTCAACTAAGGAAAGAAAGTTGACAAAGAGACATATATCACTTAGACCACGACGAGTCTTGATACCTGCATCTGGATCACCAAGAATTTGATGAATTGGATGGTCTTTAGTCCATCACTGAGCTGGTAGAGGATGATCATCTGAGTATGTAACTTCAGGAACAGAAGATGAGGCTTCAGCTGTAGTGTCTTCAGCAATAGAAACAATTGCTAAAGGAGCTCAGATTCAGCGACTAAAATAGGTTCAGATGCTGAAGGCATTTCATTCACTGATTGATCAGTGTTTGAAGTAAAAGAAGGAACACAGCTAATGGGCACAACAGCGATCTCTGAAGAAGATGTGTTGGAGTGACTAGCTGCAACTGGAATGATAAATGGATCATCTTCAGCTTCAGGGGCTTCAGTGTTGAGAGGAGCACTGAAGGAAGCTTTAGGTTGTCCATAGTGAGAAAACATCCAGGTTTCTAATTCATCATCATCATTTAAGATGGGTTTTGAATTAGCTGACTGAGATTCGTCAAAGGTGACTTGATAGTTTCTTCTATCGTCTGTTGAATACTCTAAAGGCTTTGGATACTGAAGAATATCCAAGAAAGATTCCTTCATCAGCTTTGGGATCGAACTTTCCAAGTTGGTCACGGTTGTTAAGAATATAACAAGTGCAACCAAAGATGTGTAGAAAGCTAATAAAAGGCTTTCTTCCATGAAAAAGTTCATAAGCTGTCTTCTTGAACCTCTTTACGATCAGTGATTGCTTTTGAGTGAAACAAGTGGTGTTGACAGCTTCAGCACTAAATTGAGTAGGGAGATAGGATTCGCTGAGCATTGATTGAGCAGCCTCTATTATTGTTCGATTTCCCCTTTCAGTGACCCCATTTTGCTGAGGAGTTCTTACTAAAGAATAGTTGTGAGAAATTCCCTTGTCCTCAAAGAAGTTATCCATAGTACTGTTTTTGAATTTAGTACCATGGTCACTTTTAATAGATCGTACTTTAATGTTGTTAAGTACTTCTATTTTCTTGATGAACGATATGATATCTTCAGGTGCTTCATCTTTGGATTTGAGAAAGAAGACCAAGTGTACCTGCAGTACTCATCAACAATGACGAGTGTAAACTTTTTTCCAGCAACAGATTGCACGTTGACTGGACCAAAGAGATCCATGTGCAGAAGCTGAAGAGTCGCAGTCACTGAAGTGTTTTTCTTTGACTTTAAGCTAGCTCTTGTTTGTTTTCCTTTTTTCACATGCTGAGAAAAGAGATTCCTTTGCAGAGTGTTGAGGAAGACCGGTGACAAGATCATTTCTAGACAACTTACTGAGTGTCTTGAAGTTAATATGAGAGAGCCATTTGTGCCATAGCCAGTTGATGTCTGAAGAGGTTTTAGAGAAGAAACAGTTGTTCTCAGTGGTAGTAGAATTCATAATGAATTCTTGGAGAATTTTGTTGTGTAGTCTTTGTCACACAGTTGACTGATGCTCAGGAGGTTGTGCTTTAGTCCTTCAACATATGCAACTCGCTTGAACGGGGTTGCACCATTAGTTAATATACCAAAACCTCTGGTATATCCTTTTCCGTTACCTCCAAAGGTCACGGAAGGTCCTCTTTCTTCCTTGTAATTGATTAGCAGGGACTTGTCTCCAATCATATGCATTGAGCATCCACTATCAAGATACCATATGCCTTTGACATCCTGTATAAGGAAACAATTTAAAAATGCTATTGGTACCCAGCTATTGGGGTCCAGCACTGTTAGAGGCATCATCCACTAATGTTGAAGAATCAGCGTCAGCAGACTGCATCACTAAATCTGAAGAAATTTTAGTGGAAAGAGGAACAACCTCTGACATTAGTAAGATAGAGTTAGTGGAAGTCTTCACTGAGCCTGATGAAGAAGCTTCAGTGGTTGGAATCACAACATTTGATGCTGAAGGCTTAGCAACAGTTGTTGTCTTCACTAAGCCTGAGGAAGAGGCTCTAGTGGATTGCTTCACTTTGGTTGCTTTTGCAGCCTTAGTGAAGGATTTTGCCTTGGTTGATTTCTCAGCCTTAGCTACTTTCTTGCCCTTAGCTGGTGGACCAGCCTTGGAGGCAGAAGGACACTTGCTGGCAATATGTGTATTTTCACCACAGTGTTTACACTTCCTATAGCTGAAGGTAGCTTTAAGGCCAGGAAGTATCAGATTAGAAGAGGGACCAGTTCCAAAGATTCCCTTCTCATTAGTTCTTGGAGGAACCTTTGAGGCTTTGGAGTCCTTAGGTGAAACATTCACCTTGAGCTGAGACTTAGACTTCTGAGAGGATTCAGATTTCTTAGTCCATGAAGAGAAGGATTACAAGCTGAAGGAATAGAACTAGATCTATTAGACTTGTTAGACTTCTTAGCAAGAGGTGCTCTAATAATGGATTTACCCTTGTCTTTACAACCTGAACTCGAAGGAGTTCCATCAAGATGGCTTTCAGTAAAGGAGGACTGAAAGGAAGAAATGTTAAGAATGGAAGAGACAAATGTACCAAACTTAAACATGGACCTGTCAGTGACACGTTCTTCCTGATCATAGAAAAATCCTACACCAGTCGTTATCTTGGCCGGGATCTGAGCGTTGATGATCTCAGAGGCTTTGACAGAGGCTTTGCACCACCCTTCAATGGTAGCCTTCTCAGCCTTGAGTTCAGCGATTGCTCGCTCACGCTCAGCGATAGCTCATTCGCATTCAACAGTGATGGTTTGGTTTACAATGACCTGATCCCTTAGGTTTTCTTCAACCTTAGTCAGCTCCTTGATCTTAGAATGACAAATCTTCAACTGTTCTTGAAGATCAAGATTAAGCATTTCTTGTTTTGATTTGGCATTGAGGGCATTGTAAAGATCCACCGTCAACGTGTCTAGTGCAGAAAGACTAGGGTTCATTTAGGATACATATCTGAGCAGGAGAAGAGGATGATGGTTCAGTTGAAGTAGATGTCTCTGAAGCTTCTTCTTTGACATCCCTGGCTATCAACCAAAGATAGGTTGTATCTTCCCATCAGATGATGATTCATCAGATGAATCAGCCCAATCATGCTCTTCAGCAATAAGACCCTTGGCCTTTCGCTGGTGATTCTTCATCTTCTTATATTTCTCCTTCAGCTTCAGGTATTTGTCATCCCTGGACCTGAAGGAGGATGGGTTTTGGAAGATGGCGTCGCAGTCTTCTTCGATCTGCATTCACCTGCAAAGTGTCCAGTGCGGTGACAATTGTAACAGATTGTTGAAGCCTTGTCTATTTTATCCGACTTTGGCTTTTCCTTAATGGTCAGCGAGGGAGATCTGTGGAAGTTTCCCTTGCTAGAGAATCTTCTAAAAGATTTAGTCAAAAGCACCAGGGATTCATCAAAATCTGTAAGATCATATTCTGGTATATCCTCAGAGTTAGTAGAGTCTAACTCTGTAATTACAACAGGAGGAAGAGACGAAGAAAAAGAAGAAGAAGAAGAAGAAGAAGAAGAAGAAGAAGAAGAAGGGATTTCAGCTGAAGCATCTTCAGAGATCAAAGCTAACGGAGAGCTTTTCATTTCTCTGGAATCTTTGACTAGATTCCTTTTCAGTTGATGAGATTGCTCATGATTAAGTAGAATCCATAGAGAGTAGAAAGAGAAAGAAAGGACATGTCACTGGACATCTTAAGACACATGGAAAAGGTGTCCCAAGATTCAGAAAGACATTCCTGAAACTTAGTTAAAGTTTCAGAGTTGGAATATTCCCTGCCTACAGTCTAAGATCAATAAGAAGACAATTAAAACGTTGATGTATTTCAGACAGTGTCTCAGTCTTTCCACAGAGAAAGCTTTCATACTGCCTTACTAAATTAATCTTCCTTGATTCTTTAACCTAAGAGGTTCCTTCATATTGAACACAAAGAGTGTCCCACATGGATTTAGAGGTCTTGAGTTTCATCACGGAGTGATAAACCTCGTCAGGAAGAGACATGACTATTATAGACCTAACGCGAGTGTCTATAGCTATTTCTTCTTGTCTTCATCGCTCCACTAATAAGGGAGCTTTGGAATCTGCCGTTCAGGAATCACAGCAGTCGTAGCTGTCTCAGGAACAGCCGGAGAAATAGCAAATGGTACATATGGTCCATTTTCTATATAGTGTGGAATTTCAGGATCCACACCTTCAAGAAAGAGGGACATCTGATTCTTCCATAGACTAAAGTTGTCTCTGATGAATCGGGAGGTTTGGCAAGAGAGTCATTATCTTAAATGTGTGTGTTTGTGTTTTGTAAAGCCATTTTAAAAGCAATAAAATTATCTAAAGAAGGATATAATGTAATGCAGAAAAACAACCAAACAACTAGATAAGATAGAATACTGCTCTGATACCACTTGTTGGTCCTGTTAGGGTCTACAAGATGTGTATAATAGTTTGTAAAAGGGGGGATGAATATAAACACAGTATTTTCAAATTTAAAATAAATATTGACAAGAGAAGATCAATACATATTTTACAAGATTGTTTGCGGAAATATAAGGTAAGAAAAACCTATCTAAACAATCTAAAGTTTACACACTTAATCTTAGCAAATGAGAAAAGATTTGTTGTTAAAGAAATAAAAGAAAGTGAGTTCTATCTGGGAGAGAACTTGTTTAGAATACAATGAAAGGGATTCTAACTTACTCTTGAAGATGAGCATATTTTGTTCTTAGATGTGTGTTCTTTTACTTAAGTGTAAGAAAGCTCAGAGTAAGGTTTTGAGTAAGTGTATCTCTGCATGGAGATAGAACACATCTATTTATACCCGTTGTATTAAATGCACATTTAATGCAACGTGGTAGGGTTAGAACGCGTGTCAGGCCTTAAGAGGAAGGCTTGTCCTTTGCTACAGTGAATAGTACAAAAGCCTATTCATGAGCAGACATCCTTTCATAAAGTTGGTGGGTAATAGAGTTAAGTAATCGGCTCCGTGCCATACTAACGTTTAGAAAGGGTATGGGTTTGTCCTTTGTGTGTATAAGGACAAAACAACAACAATCGTGCTCGACATGCTTCTTTTGATCGCTGAATGCTGGAATAACCTGGAGGTCTCTTCAGCATTCGCCGAGGCTTGGGCATTCTTCACACATATGTAGACAGGCTTGTAATCACTAAGTACCGCTTTAGATCACGTACTCGCCAGTATCTAATCTTTAGTTTCAGTCTTCAACTTTCGTTGAAGGTTCTTTGGTGTGAGTGTTGTCTTCTTGAAGTATCGATGTCGCTGATTAGATTTACAATACAAGTTCTTTAGCGATCACTGAAAAGACTCAGTGATGATCGCTGGAACTGAAAAACAGAAACATAAATACTTCGCATAGGGTAAAAAGGATTATCATCAAATCACTAAGAGAGAGGATCAACAGATATAAAATGGACCGTCGATCTCGAGTGATAAGGTCTTAGTACATCATGCAAGATTTCAACCGGTTTTGTCACAAAGGTATAAACTGCCTAAGAAAAGAAGGTATTCAAATGATCCTTGTGATCCACCTCCAATCTGGATTATGGCTTAATCTAGCGATGAGGGAATGATATATCACAAAATAAAGAATGATATATTCAAACTAACTAAGATCCCTCGCCAAAATGTCAAGTTGAAGATGCCTTCCAAACATGGCACTTATCAAAACTATGATCATCGAGGGTGGGTCATGCTAAAGTTGAGTACTCTCTTTAATCTTAGTAAGATAAGGTAAGCATAGGATTCCTACAAGCCATTTTGGGTCAGACTTAACCAAATTAAGCCTAATAGGATTAGGGATTTGGAGGCAYGAGTTGGGAACATTCATATGATGAATTTAACTAAAAGTTGTTTACTCAACTATCCAAGAGTTACATAGAGATGTAATTAGCAATGTTGTTGCTTACCTAAAACATTATTGGTTGATCGGTTAGCTAAATCTAAATTGATTGATAATGAAAATATGGATCTTGGCCCACTAGAAAGCTTGTGACGTTTTCCAAAACAATAAAAAAGGGTTGTTGTTTTGATTAAAATAGTGAGAGCTTGTTTGATGAAAGTCCTTATTAAACAATAATAATTTTATGACACTAAGAACTCTACTTTTGTATTGTAGATTACCAATGGCACAAACCAACAATGGAAACAAAAACACTTTACAATTGATTCTTGAGAAAGAAAAACTCAACGAAACAAATTTCATCAATTGGTATCGTAATTTGAGAATTGTCTTTAAAGTTGAAAAGAAAGTGTATGTCTTGGAACAACAAATCCCTGAAGAGCCTAATTCCAATGCTCCGAGAACTGAAAGGAACACTTTTAAAAAACATGATGAGGATGCTTTGGACGTCTTATGTCTAATGCTAATAACCATGGAACCTGATCTTCAGAAACAACATAAAAACATGGGGGCGTTCGATCTAAAATTGTTATTCCAAGAGCAAGCTAGACATGAGATGTATGAAACATCCAAAGAATTGTTCCGTTATAGAATGTATGAAGGTAGTCCCTTTGGCACTCATATGCTTAAAATGATTGGGCATATTGAACGCCTTGAAGGACTAGGTTTTTCTTTACAAAAGGAGTTAGCCATTGATGTAGTTTTACAATCGTTGCCAAATAGCTACAGTCAATTTGTGATGAACTACAACATGCATGACTTTGACAAATCCCTTCCAGAATTTCTTAACATGTTACGAACTACCGAGCAAGAACTTGCAAAGAGCAAATCAACCATTTTGATGGTCCGTCAGGACAAGAAAGGGAAAGGCAAAGGAAAGTCCATTTCCAAACCCACTTCTAAATCTTTGAAGCCAAAAGGAAGCATTAAGAAACCCAAGGTAACTGTACCTAAGGAGGGTGAGTGCTTTCACTGCAACAAACCCGGCCATTGGAAGAGGAATTGTCCTCTCTACCTTCAGGAAAAGAAGAAAGGAAATGTAACATCCACTTCAGGTATCTATGTGATAGAAGCTAATCTTTCTACTTATTATACATCATGGATATTAGATACTGGATGTGGTTCTTACATTTGTAGAAACATGCAGGAACTAAAAAGGACTAGAAGGTTGAGCAAAGGTGAAGTTGATTTGCGCATTGGAAATGGCCCATAGGATCTATTTTGTTAACTTTACCGACCGGATTAATATTAGAACTTGATGAATGTTATTGCATACCATCTATTTATAGAAATTTGATTTCTATCTCTTGTTTGGACAGGAAATGTTTTACCTTTAATATTGGGAACAATTTTTGTTTATTCTCTTTTGGTAATATATATTATGGTGATGCAAGTTTGATTAATGGTCTTTATGTTCTTAATATCGATAATCCGATTTATAACATAAATAAAAGGGAGGTCAATCGATTAGTTCAAATTTACGTATCTCTGGTTTTGTCGTCTTGGGCATATAAACGAAACTCGCATCTCCAAACTCCATAAAGATGGATTATTGAACAAATTAGATTTTGAATCATATGGGACGTGCGAAGCTTGTTTAATAGGAAAAATGACAAAGGCTCCATTTGTTGGGCAAAGTGAGAGAGCAAATGATGTATTGGGAATCATACATAGTGATGTATGTGGTCCGATGAACATACAAGCTAGAGGTGGTTATAGATACTTCATTACATTTACTGATGATCTCAGTAGATTCAGCTACGTATATTTGATGCGACATAAGTCTGGGTCCTTTGAGATGTACAAAGACTTTCAAAATGAAGTACAAAACCAACTTGGAAAGAGTATTAAGATTATTCGATCTGATAGAGGTGGTGAATACTTAGAGCATTCTTTTCTTGATCATCTTAGAAATTGTGGTACTGGAACACCGTAGTGGAATGGTGTTTCTAAAAGGAGGAATTGTACACTGTTGGACATGGTACGATCTATGATGAGTCAAATTGATCTTCCGACGTCCTTTTGGGGATATGCTTTAGAGACAGCGGCTTTCACACTAAACCAGGTTCCATCAAAATCTGTTGAAAAGACACCATATGAGATATGGACTAGGAATAGTCCCAAATTATCTTTTATGAAGATTTGGGGTTGTGAGGTTTACGTACGTCGTCTAATCACAACTAAATTAGAACCAAAATATGATAAATGCATATTTGTAGGATATCCCAAAGAAAATATGGGATATTATTTCTATCATCCTCACGACAATAAAGTGTTTGTTAGACGTACTGGTGTCTTCTTGGAAAATGAATTTATATCCCAGGTATCAGTGACTAGCATCATGAGAAGGCAAAGAATTCAGATTGTTCACGTGGATACCATGGATGCATCAAGCTTTGTTTGTTGTTGTGATTCAAAGTTTCGCTAACTGTGAGGTATAATTTCGAAACACCCGATTTATTCCGATTCGTATGGGTTCTTGGAGGGTTACGGTTTTATTTTCCGGTATGCTTGAGATCCCGTAACTCAACAATAACAAGAGGTTAATAATGTTACCAACTCTTGACCAGAAAATCCACCAAATTGGGAAAAGAAGGTATGGACTTGGGTGATGTCAATTCCCAAGGAAGACTCGAGAGCAGTGGTTGGATCCACAACTCAAAAGGGGAAAACCCACATACAACTAGAGTTGGCTCTTACGCTGCAATTAGCTATGGCATGTGTTAGCCTCGAACCTGATGCAAGACCAACAGCTGATCGGGTGCTTCAGCGTCTCCACAAGATTTTGGCCATGACCCAGAAAAAGAGAGAAAGAAAGAAACATGTAAATCATTTTAGTATCAATTTAGGTTTTGAAAGTTGAAAAAAGATTTTCCCTCTCATTCTCGTGCTCCCGAGCCAAGCGACCTTTGCGGTATGGGCAGAACCAGCTTTGGCCGAGGGTGTGCCCTCAAGTTTATTTCGAAAAAAATCTACATAGCCGCAAATCAAATTTACTATAGAGCTTCTTCTCCTCCACATATTAGTGTACTGTCAAGCTCACCCTATCGCCCTCAGCCATTGCCCAGTTAACCGTTTGTTCAAGTGAATCTGAATCACTATTGCTCTCTACGTCAGACGAATCAGATTCACAGATTATTTGTTGTTCGTTGTTCCACCAATGGTTACGACTCCACCACCTTTCCAGGCCTATTGTTTGGTTGGTATTCCATTAAGTCTTATATGGATAAAGTTGTATGTGTGGATTAATCCGTCTGTATAGATTGGGAAGGGTTTTGTTTGGTAGAGCTTTTTCATAAATGGAATGAGCATGTTTTCCAATTGAGAATAACAGATCTGGAAAAACTTGACTTTCTATATAAAGCTCACCCCTAAAAGCTAACTGAGTAAGCCACTATCTATATCATTAAGCCACCATCAAACAGTCATGTATAGCTGAACGAATATTAAGAGACGATCGAATGATGTTCTTGATATCGAAGACTCTAATGAAGGATGAAATTATTGATTTCTAATTGATTGAAGTTATTTTTTTTATTTTAGTATTGTTTAATTTCACACGGTTTTATTGTTATAGAATTAAACCTTCAAGTACATTCAATGTTTCTCAAGTTCAATTTTATGTAGAATTATATTCACACACAAGTTTTAATTGGTTGTTAATAAGTCAATTTGTGTCTATATTTAGGGAATAACCTAACTAGAACCTAGCACCATTGGATGGTTATGTATGGTGAGTTACTAAGTGGTAGATTGTAACACCAATAACGAATAATTTAAAATTTTCATTAAAATTCAACAAATAAAGGGGTAAATTCATTTTCTATTAATCAATACTTGAATTACTTTGAATATCAAATATAAAATCATCATTAACAAAAGATAGATAAAGTCTTGCATAAATACTCAATTAACCCAATAACTATCACTATCTCTAAAGGTGAAAGGCATCAATGATAAGCTAAAACCTTCTCATGCAACTATCTAGCACTCATCTCATCACGGTGTCGCTAGTATCATTTCCCACAAACCTGATGCACATGTCGACAGAGGAAAAAGGATACGCTTAACACCTAGTGAGTTCAAGCAGTTTTCATCATAATCATAAAACGGTAAAACCGAAAGACTGCTGATTTAAATCATGAATTTTCAAATGAAATATATTTACCGTAAAAGCAACATCTTCCCTAAACCCACCATTTTCTTAATGCAAACCCATAAATCAAAATACTCAATTACACAACCGAAATCCAATACTCACATGACCAAGAATAAATGTATAAAACATTAAAACAAAAAACATAGTTTTAATCAAGTTATTTATAAAATTAACTCACGCTTACCCATGGAAGGGCATAAAGCATCCGAAGATGACGGAGGAGACCCGATTTACCATTTGTTGTCACGGAACACATAAGTAAGTCACAAGCTAATATTATATGAGCATCACTTACAAGTACCATTGACATCAACCAAATCCAGTATCTAATCAAATGAAATAATAAGCTCGTTCACTTAAAGTTACATTAAGAGTCCACACTTTAATGTCTATGAAGACCCAATGCCTATTCCTAGTTATGAACGCTAGGAATTACATTATATTGATTGATGACCGATGCTCGACTCTAATAGCCCACACCTTATTGTCAATCAAAACCCAATGCCTACTTCAAGTTACAATACAGGGTTGACATCCCCAAGCAAAAACGACTTCTATGTCAATAGATCCATTGCATTCTAGTCATAAAATTACATGACTCCAACTGAATGCCTAACATATTCAAACGTGTAATATATTATAAAACTATGCTATAATTGCATATAATTCCAAAAGCTCAATATAAAGCGCTTTAAATTGAAAAAGTGTCCTTAAGACTCATTTAAGTTAAAACCGAGCAAAAGCTCAACAATTCAAATAACTAGTAAACAAATGAAACCTGCATTTATGCAAACACTTTCTCCCAAAAATATTATTTACTACAAGACCTTCATTGGTTGAGACAAGCCAGTTTCCAAATGAACTCATATCATTTATATTTCCAAAATGTCTCGTAACATAACAATATTATTTTTCAAACCAAATACACCAAAATAATCTCCATTTATAAGATAAATCCTCAAAACAAACCACATTTATAATTTAGTTGCCAAATTGTCTAAAAGTCCCAAATATTAGCATTTTTTAAGATTTATAACTCGAACATGCCAAATAGGAAAACTTCATTAAATACCCAACACATTTGATAAGTATCAAGTAAAACATATTAATACTTTAAAATACACATTTTGACATGTACATAGTTTTCACAAAACAACTTGAATTCACCTTGCTAGATTTAGGCTAAATCTAGGTTTTACCCCAATTTTGAGTTTCCTTTGGTGAAGAGATGAAATCCTCAAACTACAGCTCCAAAATCATCAAAGAATCATTAATCATCATTGTTCCCATCTTGTAGAGCAAAAAAAAATGAATCCATAGCAAAACGGATCACCCAAAACGGTGTAGAGATGAAGAAGTTATGGCCAAATGAAGTTTTACCCCGAAATCTGATTTTTAACCCTGCTAGCTATGTGCGACCCAGCCACCCAGGGTCACAAAACAAGGGTCGCTTCTCCCCGGAAACCACCCCATTCAATACATAAAGTGCGACCCTAGTCCGGGGTGCAAAGGTCGCAATTTAAGGGTCGCAAAACACCCTCTTCTTCACGATTTGAGCCTTTCTTGCTTATTTTTGACATTCGATCAAAGACCAAAGCTCCCATTACTTTGCCAAACTATTCTATTGATGAGGAACAACTTGAATTCATAAAAATTTTGGGTGTTACACAAATGGCAGTGAACGAGCCGTGCATTTTGTCATAAAAGGAGCATGGGTCGTGCTTGGAAATAGAATGTTGTGGACAGGCCATGCGTTTATTCTCTTGAAAATGGCATGGTCCGTGTGTTTATTGTTTGTATGCTTTCAATTGATCCACATGGGTTGTACATTTTTCCACTTGTAAAGAGCACGAGTCGTGCGCTTATCATCAGTTTTATAACTGATATGTTTTTTCTAACTGCTACTACTTATTTCCAACAATCATAGGGGTGTAAATGACACGAGACAACTCGTGAGCTACTTGAGATCGACTCTATCAAAAGCTCCGTCAACACTTGACTCGATTGTTAACGAGTCGAATCGAGCAACCTAATACTCGACTCGAAAAGCTCATGAGATACTCGATTTTTTATATATATAAATAGTTTTAAAATATAATCAGTTTTATAGTATAATATATAAAACATAACATAATAAAAATATTTTATATTTTTAGATATTTGAACAAAATTGTGCATTTTTTAACTGTAAAAACTAATCAATTGTGTTTTTTTTATTAAAATCATAATTCAAAAAAGACAAAAAGAACTATAGAAGTGTTGTGAAGTTATCCCATGTTGGAAGACATATAGCAAATGAAGGGTGAAGAGATGTTTTAGAAAGAGAGGGACGTGAAACGAATTTGTAACTTTGTTTTTTTAGATAATGAAGTTTGAGGTGCAACCATTTAGTTTTATAAAAGTTAAGAGATTTAAGTTTTAAAATTACTAAGAGAACACCCTAAACTTCCATAAATTTCAATGGGTAAGATTGGTTCAATTTTCAATGGATGAGAATGGCTCAATTTTGACTCGAGTTCAAGCTTAATTCGAGTTAGAGTATAAAAATTGCAATCGAGTTCGAGTAAAGTTTAGTTTTTAACTACTCGTAAGTTTTCGAGTCGAATTCGAGCCATCGAGTTGGAGTCGAGTATATTGATACCCGAACTCGACTAGCATCATTTACACCCCTGATCTTACATATCAAGTCATCGTTGAATTGTTTTACTCGAGCTTGAATTATGTTAGTGAACAATGATTTTGCTTATAATCGGTAGTGTAAATGATGACTAAGCTTGTAAGGTTAGATTGCATGCCGCTTTCCTTAACACATAAGTAAGTAGTCTTAAACAATAATACCATGTACCAATGCTAGAAAATGTATGTATAGCAAAATGTCAAATAAGAAGGCTCCAAAAGTTATTAAATATATAATGGTCGTGTTTGACTTTTCCATTTTCAATATGCTTTCCATATACAGATTTCAATAATTTGGTCCAGAGGATGCAACACATGCTTGATTTGAACCACAACACACACACACACACTACACACACACAAACGTAACACATCAATTTTGAAGAATTATCTTTAATGTTGGTCTTTTACATGATTTAATAAACTAGCTACAGATCAACAATCCACAACCATTTTAAACAATTATCTTAAAACTTGTACCTTATTGCCAAAATTCAACAACTCATAATGGTTTATCAAGAGTCGGATCCATCGTTGAAAGCTCCTCGTACATTTTTGATATTTCCTTTGCGAAGTATGCTTTTGCCTGAGCTCTCTTCACCTGGAACAACACCAACTCCTTTTTAAGATCTACTTTTTATAAAAGTTGTTTCAGAAATCAATAACGATGATAAAGTTTCACCTTGAACGTCGGGGTAAGAAGGCCATTCTCCACACTGAATGGTTCAGCCACTAAGGTTACAGCTTTTGCGAACTCGAAACCTCTCAGCTGCAGATTCAAAATATATATATCTATACTATATTATAATGCATTTGGCTAAAACTCTTAAAAACTCTTAAACTCTTAAAACTCTTAAACCCTTTCATCCCTATCCGATTTCATCCCATAACTGAATTCGTGTAACTAACTGCAGATAAATACAATCAAATACAGGATAAACATCTTATTTTAAATATAAAAAATCTA
>NC_037544.1:9365291-9378655 GCF_001531365.2 Cynara cardunculus var. scolymus
CATATTATAACATCGACTGAGATAAAGAATAAAATGAAATATTAAAAACACGATGTATCTCGCTGCATTGCGCGAGTACTCTTCTAGTATATATATATATATATATTAATTTCAGGTGTGACGAAAAATATCAAACTCAAGAGTGGAGTTGATTGTTATAACCAAATCACCTGAGCTTCCCTGGCTACAGCATCCATCTCAGCCAGAACAGCTGCTTTTGCTCTTGGATCATTGCATAGTTGTCCTAAATCATCATACTGCAAACACACACAATCCATTACAACTTTGTTATTTTTACCCGTTAATATTCTCATTTCGTGGGTTCCATTCATATGGCAGGAGAAGAGATAAAGATATTTAATGTAACTGCGATTTACTCGAGGTGGCTCCATTGATTTACCTGAGAGCTTTTATATCATTTTGGGGTGATGAACAGATTATGCTAGTGTTTTGACTGAAAAGAGTAGCAGAACTGAAAGTACCTTTATGCCCTCAGATGCAGCCCACTCCTTCATTACATCTGGATCTACGGAGATGATAGCTACCAAAGATGAGTTAAAGCTATCACCTATTACACCAGAAATGAGACAGATCAGTGTGTTTCAATAAGCAAAACAACGGTGTTTACAAGCACAATGACTGATCTTCTTACCATATATAAAACACTGAGCAATAAATTTACATTTGGCATATACATTTTCAATTTTATCAGGTGCTATATACTCTCCTTGTGCCAGCTTAAATATGTTCTTTTTCCTGTCACAAATATAAAAAAAATAACTTCAGATAAGTTACTGAAAGCCAGCATGAAGTTGTTATTCTAAAAAGGGAATAAGATCAGGAAACTATACCCACAATCATAAAATTACAGTATTGTCTTGCAAATAAAGATGGGAGAACACTTATTCTAGTCAAAGCAAAACAAAAGCATCATCTTGTTACGAGTTAAAGTTCTAACCAGGGATATGTTTGGCAAACTAGGTGTTGGCTGATAAGGTTCATTCATAAGCTAATTGATAAACCAGTCATATTTTGTAAAAACAGTTAACAAGTTAGATGATAATGTAAATGACCTAAAAGAACATGTTTAAAAAATGAATTAGGAAAATGTAAGGGGCGTAATTGGAAAAAAAAAAAACCTGAAATGCTCCTTGAAGTAGCTTTTCAAAAAAGCTAGCTTATGGTTGCCAAACATGGCCTAGGTCACTATCCAACCTATGCATGTAGCATCAAAAAGTTTAAAGCCCATAAGTAGGTTCGTATACATGATCTCCCGGGTGTGAAACAATTTTCCATTTTCTCCACACGTTCAAGATGCACGTAATGCGAAGTACAAATAAGTTTGCATCAATAAAGAAGATTAGAAAGCCCATATTATGGAGTTGAGTGATCCCAGCAAAAATAAGCATTCATAAATTAGATGTTAACTATGGAGAAAGTCTTTCTGCATTCAAGGGTACTTACACTTTAGCTAACAATTATTCTTAGGTTTTAACAAAAATCCAGGGTTACCTGTCAATAATCTTAAGGCGACCTCCAGGTAACCATGTCCCGATATCCCCTGTATGAAGCCATCCCTTATCATCAATTACTTCTCTTCTGCACAATTATGTCAAAGTTGAATCAGTTCAACCAATACTTGAAATTTGTTTCCATAAAAGAAAATAAATTATACTAATTACGAACGTCTGCACTTCATCTTTGTAGTAGCCCTGGAAAACAATGGGCCCCCTAACACAGATTTCTCCTCGAGGGTGAGGTTGATCATCAGAGGTATAATTCATCTCAGGAACATCAGCAAGTTTTACTTCTGAAAAGAAACTCACCAAAAACTAAAGTTAGGACAAATTAGATCCTACCGATAGTTTATATAAAATTGAACTCTTGCTAAGTTGAAATCTAGTTCTTCCATATCCTAAGATTTCCCCATAACAAAGTGTCGAGATTTTTCAACTGATGTTCTTTCATAATGTTTAATTTAGGCCGGAGAATGATCCATATCAGACGACTAAAAGCTAACCATTGTATGTAGCATTATTTTAACTTTAGATGTACTTTATGACATTAAGAAAAAAGAACAATTCTTTGTTCATTTTTCTTTGAAAAAATATTTTACCAACTTGCTCACATGATTAGTGCATATATATCCCCCTAGGTAAACTTGCTCATGGAGTTTTCAAGTATGGTAATAAGAATCAAATAGAAGCAATTCAACTGCTTTGTTTATGATTTTGTTGTTTGTAACAACTTCTTAAGAAATCTGACAACTGCCTAATAACCTTTAGAAGTAGCCAACAGTCCAACCACGGGGATCAGGCAGACCTTCAGTACATGATTAAATTGCTCCTTCTAAAATATAAAATCTTCAAATTCAAATGTTGATTATATTTTTTGTATACAGTCACTTATCTAAGTAATTAATTGCACTGCTTCATGTTCCTCAATGTTCAACAGATTAGTTGTTTCAGAAAAAGACCAATAATTTTAATTTTTAAAAACCCGCTTTTTTATCTTGGAAATAATCACAGTCGGCTAATTTGCATCCAGGCATATAACTATGCATGATAATAGTTCTAACTGCAAAAAAATATTTAAGGTACAAACATAGAAAGCTGATCCTAATTCGGGAAGAAATATGTCCAAATTTGGCAGAATCCAATTTTTACAAGACCGTTTGATTTATTAATCAAATTGAAAGGGTAAACTGGTTAATTTCATTATTCGGAAAGATTATTTCAACAACTAGTTGCTACTGCAAAGGTGAAGTTTCATTTAATGGCTAGGCGATCGATTAAGCAGCAATAAGAAGGGATTTTGTAACACAATTGATGAGGTGCTGAGAAATGTAAAGCAGGCATAAGAAATTCCCCGCAACTTATGGAATGCAAGTAAAGATATGTATGACCATGTGGTAGAGAGATCAAAAGCATGTAATTTGCTTTATTACCCTAGGGTTATGGCAGAAGAAAGACATTCAAGATGATACATCATGGTGCAGGTTTTTCACTAATGACATAATGTTGATAGATAAGACTACACAAAGTATTAGTGCAAGTTTGAAGGTCTTAAAGAACACTATTTGGAATCTATATATTTTAGATTAAGCCAAAGTTACAAAAAAAAACAAGCATATAGATTGCAATTTCAGCAATGCTATCGGGGCAAGAAGTGGTTAGGAAGGATATCTTCCAATATTTGAGATCAAAAGGATGAAGAGATTGATGAGGATGTTAGTTATAGGATGGTAAGCTGTACATAGAATGTGACAAGCTCTTGTGTCGAGTGTGATTGTAAAATTCCATCGACGCTGAGGATAAACTTCTATAAGATGGAGGTAAGACCTGCAATAATGTTTTGGGCAGCTATTGGGCAAAAAGAGAACGTCTACACAAGATCAGTGAATTAGAGATGCAGATGTCGAGGTGGATGTGTGGCCACACACGAAGGGAGTATATGGAGCAAGAAGGTTGCATTGCTTAAGTAAAAGTTGAGGCAACAACGGTTTGACCATCTCATGTTTAGACTATTATTTAATAAACTAAAATTCCATGAATATTTCTGTTGCATGCTATGAGCACCTATTCCCTTAAACTTCTATGAGTATTTCATGTTGCATCACTGGATAAAGTAATGGTACTAATTTCCTTTTAGCTTGACTTTTGCACATGAATGGCACAGAATGCCCCTAATGAACATTCGCCATACAAAAGATTTTGTAAAATTCCAATAGCAGGTGAATTGCATCCAGTATGGTTCCCTCTATTTATTTAGTAAATCTTTTTCTTATCTTATGCCCAGTTCTTTTCTTCTGCCCATCCCTATCTTTAACACTAGGAGTTATTTAATTACACATCTGCATTTCCTGGTTATTGATAAATACAAATAAAAAAAACTCACCACATGCAGGATTAGGAGAACCAACATGACCAGACAAGTTATCACCATCCTCCATGATAGTTATAACACAGGAAGTTTCCGTCATACCATAGCCTTCAATAACCGAACATCCAAAGCATCTGCCAAAATCATTATGCGTGTTGGACTATGATAAGTGATTATTATTAGCACAGTAGATGATAGATTAATGACAAAGAAAGAGGTGCAGCAGTGTGTTAGATGATTAACTTACACTCTTAAAAAGTCCATGATATCAGGAGATAAAGGTGAAGCGCCTGAGCCCATGAAACGGACCCGTCCTCCAAGTTTTGCCTTTATTTTATTGAATACCAGTCTATCCCAAATTGGTGATGGTTTCCGACCTAGACCACATACAAGAGATTACTAATATGGTTGACATCAGAAAGTTTCATTTTCATAATACTTAAATGTGGCATATGTACATGAAAATTTCATTATTTGCATTATCTATGCCACATCAACTCTATCTTGCAGTCTTGCACTACAAATGATAAAGATAACCTATGAACCTTATGCAACAAAATGGAGGATCCAGCACTGACAGTAAACTGCCCTTGTTACCAGGGATGAGTCAGCATAATTTAATGTTAAAAGGTATTAGCACACACAAAAACCTTTAACGGAAGTGCAAAGCTAATCCAATAAACTTCTTTAAGAGAATCAGAAAATAAATAAATGTATTCTAGAAGAAAAGATAATCATTCATGAGATAACTGCTTTACGTGCTTCCGTACATTGCATGAGCTAAGACAGTAGACTATTACCCCGCTCTCTAATTATCTTCTTATTTGTACTCGCTTCTATACATTTTTCACAATGTGCACTAATGTTCTGTCTAGAATAAATTACAAAGACCCCAAGAAGTATGATATCATACACGAAAGAAGCAGATCCGCATCATATATTGATCAAAATGGTATGTTTCTAGTGTCTAGATCAATTAAAGTTGCCTAATTTTGCACCAAGTCAGCAATAATCAATACGTTGACAAGAATGGCAGGTACAAATGTTTGCAGAGCAAGGGGAAGGAAATTATATACATATAGAGATCAAGTATGCATCATAAGATTGTATTAATGAACAGTTTCCATCGAAAACCTCTACTCATGTGGACATACCGCTCATCATTGCCTGCTTCTTGGAATTATATGCAGCCTTAAATAGTCTTTGCTTTAAAACCCCAGATGTGTTTACAGCATTTATAATCCTACACAAAGCCAACACAGCAAAGTTAATATATAACAAGTAGAACATGGTCTTATTAGCTGTTCCAAATGGCTCTAACATTTAGGTTTCGGCATAACAAGGCTTGCACTGTCTTTCCGCACTTAGGTGTCCGTCAAAGGATTCGGAAGTACGGGATTACCTGTGGTTCAATTTATCATGTTCGATAAAACCTTTCGTGCCAAGAACTGATCCAGCCCAGGTTTGAGCATCTCCCTAGCCTACCTACTTTCGAAGCTATCCTTTTTTGCGTGGGGGCTAGGGTGAGCTGGGGGGGACAGCGTAAGTGAGCAAATGTGTGTAAGCCCAGTCAAACGTAACTGTTCTAGGCGGGGTGGGAGCGCCCACCTTCAAATGGTGTGGTCCTACAACTGGACTTAACGAAATTCAAATCACTCTCTAGTTGGGGCGGGACACTGCGAGGTGGGTAGTTTATCTGGGGCGGATGCCTCCTAAAGAGTAATGGAGGTGTGAAGGTAGGCTCAAGATAAGATTCTGCACGTGAGCGTAATGGTATAAGCAGAACTCAGCGGAGTATGCAATTAACACCATCTCTGCTGATTACTTGGTTATCCAAACAAGGATAAGCTTCCACCGCCGGCCCTTCTTCTTCTGGCACAACGCCAGCGTTGGACAGTTGTCCCGCGGCCGCAGCCTCCCAACAAGCTTCTCCACTTCCTTTCATCTGCTTATACGAGAAAGGCCTAAACATAGCCTTGGAAGAGGCATCTACTTCTGATCTAAAGACGGATTGATAATCACCTATAAGCTAGACTAGAGCGAATACGAATCTAAGAGCAATGCGCTAGTCAACCTAGTAGGATTGGGTAGGTAAATTAAGAAGGGGTGGCCCTGTTCAAGATGTCATCAAAAAAACCAGTAAAAATTTCCTCATATAATCCATACCCAGCATATATTCTATTGTAGAGCCGAGGAACGCTGCAAAAAATTGTTGGTCTTAGAACAGCCAAGTCATCAATCAATTTCAAATTATCCTGCAGAGAAGAGAAACTAGTATCAGACCGAACTAATACCAGTTTGACCTGCAACCGACCTCTTCAATTTGATATTTGTTTGATATATATTAACTAAATATGTGCCACATACCCCCTGGTAAAAACCAATAGCAACACCGCAGTATACTGCCATAATTTGGTTAGCTCGCTCGTAGATATGTGCCAGCGGAAGATAAGATATGTAACTGTTGAGATAAACAAAGCACAATAACTAAGAGAAAGAATGAAGATAATCAATAAGTTTGGTTAATAAAAGAAAAGCACACATGTCTGAGGAGTAGAATTTGACTGGCAGGCTCATGGCTGCAACACTTGAAATCAAGTTCTCATGTGTAAGAACAACACCCTGTACATAGCAAAGACATAAAGTAACATATCAATAGCCTGTAAACATTCAATGTAAAACCAATTAAAAATGCTACCTTTGGCGTTCCAGTAGTACCACTCGTGTAGCATATGGTTGCAACATCTTTAGCCTTTGGAGGGCAAGTAGGATGAGGATTACTATGACCCTACAAGATTATCAATTATAATGAACATAAGATATTAGATAAGTGCACATCTATGAATGATCAGCAAGAGAAAAATAATAGTTGCAATCCTATCTGTCATACTGGATAACACTGCAGAACAAGAATGATAAACATTTGAGTTGTGAAAGATGTATGTGAGGATGATGTAGCTTGCCATTATGTTTATGTTTTCTTGTGCCTGCTTTTGTTTGTCTGTTTGTATGTTGTTGATTCTTCTAAAAAATTCAAAATTTAGCCTATTTGCCTTTCTTATTCTCAAGTTCCTTTTGAATGTTCTTATTTTCTATTTCCAGCACACTTGGCACAAGCTGGGGTCTTCATGGAAACAGCCGCTCTACTCCCTAGGGTTTGGGTAGAGGTAAGGTTTGCGTACATCCCACCCTCCCCTCACCTCCACCCCCAGATCCTACATCCTACCTTTATCCTTGTAATTTTTTATTTGTTTTATCCCCATGTTCTCTCCCACCTCCTTTTAAGAGTTTATTAGGTGGTATAACTTCCAGAAGTCATAGCATGACCCCATGATCATTCCCCCTTCCTTCCAGTGTTGTAATATTTATGCAAAGACATAGATCATTTCACTTTTTGGTTTCTCTATTCACCAACCAGGCCCTCAAATTACTAAGTTTATCCAGATTATGATGAGGAACCATTATAAACTATAACCTTAGCATTGCCTCAAGTGCATCTGACTTACTATCATATCACTACCCTTAACGTATGATGGAAACCACAAGCCTAGCCAACAACATTAATTAGCAGTTGACTTTTGTTTAACATTACACTGGGAATAATTTTTGTAAATTTTTGTAAGTTTTACATGATATTTAAACAAACAGCCTCCTTTAGACTAGCAGGTAATGTACAAATTCAACCAACCTGACTGAGAAGTTTTGAATATGATAAAAGTTGAACACCGGATGTCGCCGGCAGGGAGGGAAGGTGTTCATCTGCCCCTCCCACTACCTGCAATATGGTAGAACAAGAGGAAAACAATTTAATAATATAGCAATACCATCTCTTATAACCAATAAATCTAAATTTACAAAGAGGTTTTGAAACATACCACTATAATGCGTACACTATTAATTTCAGATAAGAAGCTCAGCAACTGCAAGTTGAGAAAAGATTTGTAAGTTGCCATTCCACATAAAAAATAAACAAATAGAAAGTTCATCTATACTGACATGATCCAACTCCATGTCAACTCCCACTACCTTCTCCTTTTGAATCTTTATTCAATTTAGTTTCTCTTTTTTCAAATGGTCTGCAAATGTAATATTGCAATGATGGTTTCATCAATGTGGTGGGCATAGATCAAACTTACAATGTTCAATGTACTTGGCACACAAAAGACGGCTTGTAAATCAGCATGATTTATGATATACTTAACAGCATCAGGACCTGCAGAAGAAGCAGAGTGGTTATGAACTCGCTAAAGATTTACATCATACAGAAGATTTATGACAGCACACTTACACACCAAGAGTGTCATATAAAGGCACCGAAACATACGAATACGCTGAACAGGCATGATCCACAACCAACCACTCCGGTCTATTTATAAAATAAAGTCCAACACATGCTCCCTGCTCCAAAAAAAAATAACACAAATAATGTGATTACTTGACCATGTGGATGCAAATGAAAGTACAAATTCATATGACGTTAAGTAACATGCATGGAAGGGCACATTCAGAACAACCAGGAAACTGTTACTCACTTTGGATAATCCATGATAATGCAGGCCAGATCCGATTGCAGATCGAGCAGTGGCTGTTTCTCCATACGTCATCCATTTGTACCTTCAGTTACATATCAAACATGTTGATAAGCTAGTGTACCCTCTTGTCAACATGGAATGGAACATGGTGAATTAACGGTAAACTTACTCTCCAATGTTCCCATCTTCTCTTACACGTGAACCTAAGTACTTGTAATCTGGGTATGTGTCAACTGCATGCCTGAAAATACAATATTATTTGGAACCAAGTTTACTGATTTAGGTGTAAATCCTGATGTGAAAGTACTTTATAAGATTACAATTTACAAGGAAGGTAATGATTCAATTATGTTACAAGCATCGTTTTAAAAAACGTTAGAGGTGTGCGCCTCAAAAGCGCCTTGAGGCGAGGCGTCCAAATTTCCTTTGTGAGGCGACGCCTCCTTCTCCTCTCATGGGGCGTACGTGTTAAATGTGTAAGGTCAAAGGGTGAGACAGGCACACTCTCTGTTAAATAGAGTCACGTGGGTCTATTTTGTATATATTCAAGTACATAGTGGTGTCCAACTGTCCATAAGTTAAACATCAGTAGCACTTATTTCTAAGTGCTTTATTCCTTCTCTTCTCACACAATCATAAACATACATGTATATAATTTTTTCTTCTCCAATCAGTCCTGGAATACAATAGTTATATATATATATATATATATATATACTTTTTTTCTTCTCCCACTTAGTGTTGGAATCCAACAGTGTGGACTTGTAACATATATACTATCCAGTGTATATTAGTATTATATACATATGTTCTAAATTTATTTCTGTTTCCTGCTTCGTGAACATACATATATTCTGAATTATTTCAAACTTATATATATAGATAGATATGCTGTTTTATGTACATATCTGTTTATACATATATCGTACAATCTGTTTATATATATATATTCTGTATAAGCTGTTCTCTATATATTTATATATTATAATTATAATATATAAATATATATTTTGATTTATGTACATATTTTTGACTTATAACAAGTAGTTTTATTGAATTATGGGCTTTATAGTTTACTTATTTGGCATGGAACTATAAAATTATGTTTTTTTACAAGTGTTAGGATTTATGAATTTTATTCTTTTAATTTTTGGGGCTTACGCCTTGACCGCCTCGAGGCGCGTTTTCATTCTTTAAAACCTTGGTTACAAGCTCTTAAGTTAAGTAAAACTAGTAAAACATAAAGCTAACATAGAGGGTCACAATATGTCAAGCAGTGTGCCTAGGGGAGAAGATTGTGATGCTTACACAAAGTTCTCATGTAATGTTTCAATCTCGGGATGATCAGGGAATCTGGTGACAAGCTTTAATGGAGAACGGGCAGATCTGCCAGGAATCAGATTTGTGAGATGCCAGTTATATCAACACAGAAAAATAAGGGAAACTATAACATTGCAGAATAATTGACGTGAACAGAGAATATCTAAAGACCTGTAAACGTTCCACTTTCCTGACTTCAGTTCTTCAGGAAGAACAGCACTATATCTCTGATCTGGAGAATGCATGAACAAATCAGCAAAACATGGTAAATAATAAAACAATAACAAGGGAAAAACAAGGCGATATCTAGATGCTAGCCCTCCCCTCCCCCCTTCCCTTTTACCTATGAAAGGAACTACCAAAGAAGAACAAAATTACACAAAGAAGAAAATCTTAGAAGGTTGCAAAAAGAGCTGCTAAAGCTTTCAAAACTGTTTCATTCCCGGAATATCACATCAGATCAATCTCGACCTTGCCATATATGTTTCTCTGGCAAGCTAGACAGAAGATTAAAGAATCCCCAATCACCAGCATCCACCCTCCATTCCTCTCTCTCTCTCTCTCTCTCTCACATGTTCACATGTACATAATTGTTTAAGCACCTGGCTATGATGACATGATGTTTCATTCCCACTGGCAGAATTAATATTTTAGCTTTTACCTTGGCTCACTTGTTGCAATTACAACCTTTGGCTTAGACAGACATGTTGTAATATTCGGGTTTCAAGTTTTGATTTAAGATTTTTGGAACGAATATATATATATATATATATATATATATATATAGATAAATATATATGTGTGTGTGATAGGAATGTGTGAAGTGTGTGTTAGTGATTAGGATGTGTATAAGGGAAATGGGGGGGGGGTCGGCTGGAGGCACCGCCTACCTCATTTCCTTAGTGCTATAAATAGAAATTTTGAATTGGATGAAGAGTTTTACACACACTCTATATTTGGAAAGTTTTCTTTGTGAATCATACGGATTGCAAGAAGAGAATTCAAAGCTTGGACATTCGATTTCTAAGGTGAGTGTATTACACTTTTAAGTATTAATTGCTGGTATGCAATTCATTGATATCTACTTTATTATGGATCTTGAAATATACTATGCTGATTACACCTAAACCGGTCAAGTGGTGTCCGGGGTTTTATCTAAACCGAACAAGGGGKGTCCGGATATGWTTTAAATCGCCCAAGAGGCAACCGGATTTCATCTAAACWGGTTGAGTGTTGTCYGGATATCATTTTAAACCGCCTAAGTGTTGACCGGATGTGTATTTAAACCGCTCAAGGCGTGGTCAATGTAACCCTCTTAATATTATAAGTGTTTGTCCGGACTTCATATCCGGACAAGGCTGAYCGGACTTCAAATCCGGATAATGTGTTAGAATTTTTGATATATTCTAACGAGAGAGATGTAATGGCGGTGTAACCGCGARAGAGATGTAATGGCGGTGTAACCGCGARAGAGATAAATGAGTATATGTATCTGAACAGGTTTGATTCTGAACGGATTGTTTTAGAAAGTGTTTATTTGTTTGAGATTTATGCACTCACTAGACCTTTTTGGTCWAACGCTCAGTTGTTGGACTAACCTGTTTTGCAGGTMATCATAYCTCGCAAGATAAGGGCAAGGGAAAMGTTTAGAATGAATARCATTTAGTTATTCATAAATGTATTTATAGAAAGTTTTTCTTAATCTGTATAATGTGAACGATGTTACATTTTGTATTATAAGTATAATGATGTGGATTATCTGTACATGGAATATGTGGGTTGTTACAGTTGGTATCAGAGCCTTAGTTTAAGGAATCTGGGTATTTGCAAAATACTAAGACTTAAACTAGAGGTGCGGAAGTTATGATAATAGGTTTCACTAGGTCTATGAACATGGGAATATGTTATAGCTGAACCTATTATGAGAAAGATAGATTATATATGATTGATATAATCTGAGTTATGGATAGACTTGAGGATAAATGTGTTATTATGTTTTGATTATTAAAATAATCATGTGTGTTTAAATGTGACAGAAAGAGTTAGATACTGAGAAATGGCAGATAATCCCAATCAATCAAAAAGGACCTCTACTGGTTATGGAAGAGGTCGGGGAAGAAGAAACGTAACACAAGAAGAGGACCCGGAAAATATGATGACGATAGAAACATGAAGTCGTAGTAGGGGTCGAGGAAGAGGTAGAGGTATTAGACAAGAACATGAACGGTCGGTTCAAGAAAGTTCAATGTCTAGTCATGGAAGAGGAAGGGCAAGGGGTGGACACATGTTCCTGATCCCGGATTTATTACCCAAAAAATATTGGCAGCAGAGTTGGGAAAGTTCCAAGAAAGTTTGGTGAATTTGTTGGGGCGTACAACCCAAAATAATCCAGAAGTGGTAAGAAATCCCGATTATCAGGAGGAAGCCGGAGCTACTACACCGGTAACTGGTACATCTGTACCCTTTACTTCGTCCTCAGTACAAAAAGGAGGAGATATCAAAATGTTTCTTGCTTGTAAACCTCCCAAGTTTTCTGGTGARCGTGATCCTGTTAAAGCTATGTGTTGGCTTAAGGAGATAGAGTTGAGTCTGCAAATCAGTAAAAGTGCAGAAGAGGACAGAGTCATGTTTGTTGTATCTCGTTTAAGATCAAGTGCTTTGTACTGGTGGGAAGTCCTATCCAGTTCAAATCCGAACATTTTGAAGACCATGTTGTGGGAAGAATTTGTGGTTAAGTTTAAAATGCAGTATTGTCCTGAAGCTGCAGTACGAAAGTTGGAAGATGATTTCCTTCGTCTTGAGCAAGGAAACATGTCAGTCCGCCAGCATACAGAAGTTTTCATGGAACAATCTAGGTTTGCTAAAGCCTATATAATATCTGAAAACAGTAAAGTGAGAAAATATATCAGGGGGCTGGAGTCGAATCTTCGAAAATATGTGATATCCAGAAATCCGATAAAATTTCAAGCGGCAGTTGATGCAGCTGAAATACTAGAACAATATATTAACCGACAACCACAAGAAAAGGTTGGAGAGAAAAGAAAAGGGGAAGCTACAGTAACTGATTTCCGTAGACCGAGGTTTATGAAAAATTTGAATCGGCCAATCTCAAGATTTACTGATAGGGCGTGTACCCGATGTCATAAGATACATCAGGGAAATTGCAATACCGAATCTCGAGTATGCTTTAAATGTCAGAACCAGGACATATAGCTCGAGACTGTCGGATGACGCGGAGGTGTTTTACTTGTAATTCATCTCAACTTGTAAATGCCGATTGTCCACAAGCAAAGAGTCGAAGGTCTGGTTTTGTTGGAGGAAGGGGATCTGGATATTCTGGAGGTCGAGGATCTGGGTATGTGCCAACAGGTCGTGGACAAATGGATAATCGTGTGAATCCAAGTGGACGGGGAAGGATAAGACAAGCAAAGTCTAATGCAAAAGGGAGAGCCTTTCAGATGACGAGAGGCGAGGCAGAAGAGCACCCTGAAGTGGTAACAGGTACATTCCTTGTTAATTCAGTGTGTGCCAAAGTTTTATTTGACTCGGGTGCAAATCGTTCTTTTGTGTCACCGTCGTTTGTTAATTGTGCACATTTAGAATCTAAAGCGTTGAGTGAGGATTTAATTG
>NC_037544.1:9381170-9412688 GCF_001531365.2 Cynara cardunculus var. scolymus
CGAACTCCTTTGTGCTGGAATGAAATAGGTGAAAAACAATTAGCTGGACCTGAGTTAGTTCAGCAAACTGCAGATAAAATTGGAGTAGTACAAGAACGAATGAAAGCGCCACAGGATAGACAAAGAAGTTATGCAGATAAACGTCGGAAGCCGATTGAGTTTCAAGTGGGTGATAGAGTGATGTTAAAAGTATCACCTTGGAAAGGAATGGTACGTTTTGGAAAAAGAGGGAAATTAAGTCCGAGATATGTTGGACCATTCCTTATCACTGGAAGAGTTAGGGAAGTGGCTTATAAGTTAGAACTTCCTTTAGAGCTAAGTGGGATCCATGACACATTTCATGTGTCAAATTTAAGGAAGTGTCTAATAAACCCGGATGTAGCAGTGCAGTTACCTGAAATTAAGGTAGATGAAAAGTTATGTTTTGATGAAAACCCTGAACAGATTACGGACTACAAGGTGAAGAATCTACGAAATAAAGAGGTTGGATTAGTAAAAGTTCAGTGGCGTTATCATAAAGGACCAGAGGCCACTTGGGAATCGGAGTCTGAAATGCGAATGAAGTATCCTTACCTTTTTGCTTAAATGGAATTCCGGGACGGAATTCTTTTAAGGAGGGAATGTTGTAATATTCGGGTTTCAAGTTTTGATTTAAGATTTTTGGAACGAATATATATATATATTATATATATAGATAAATATATATATATATATATATGTGTGTGTGAAAGGAATGTGTGAAGTGTGTGTTAGTGATTAGGATGTGTATAAGGGAAATGGGGGGGGTCGGCTGGAGGCACCGCCTACCTCATTTCCTTAGTGCTATAAATAGAAATTTTGAATTGGATGAAGAGTTTTACACACACTCTATATTTGGAAAGTTTATTTGTGAATCATACGGATTGCAAGAAGAGAATTCAAAGCTTGGACATTCGATTTCTAAGGTGAGTGTATTACACTTTTAAGTATTAATTGATGGTATGCAATTCATTGATATCTACTTTATTATGGATCTTGAAATATACTATGCTGATTACACCTAAACCGGTCAAGTGGTGTCCGGGGTTTTATCTAAACCGAACAAGGGGTGTCCGGATATGTTTTAAATCGCCCAAGAGGCAACCGGATTTCATCTAAACWGGTTGAGTGTTGTCYGGATATCATTTTAAACCGCCTAAGTGTTGACCGGATGTGTATTTAAACCGCTCAAGGCGTGGTCAATGTAACCCTCTTAATATTATAAGTGTTTGTCCGGACTTCATATCCGGACAAGGCTGAYCGGACTTCAAATCCGGATAATGTGTTAGAATTTTTGATATATTCTAACGAGAGAGATGTAATGGCGGTGTAACCGCGARAGAGATGTAATGGCGGTGTAACCGCGARAGAGATAAATGAGTATATGTATCTGAACAGGTTTGATTCTGAACGGATTGTTTTAGAAAGTGTTTATTTGTTTGAGATTTATGCACTCACTAGACCTTTTTGGTCWAACGCTCAGTTGTTGGACTAACCTGTTTTGCAGGTCATCATACCTCGCAAGATAAGGGCAAGGGAAAAGTTTAGAATGAATAACATTTAGTTATTCATAAATGTATTTATAGAAAGTTTTTCTTAATCTGTATAATGTGAACGATGTTACATTTTGTATTATAAGTATAATGATGTGGATTATCTGTACATGGAATATGTGGGTTGTTACACATGTGAACTGCATATGGATTTAGGAGGGGGGGAAAATTCATGTTGTAATTGTGACAAGGTCCAAATGTTTGGAGTTCACAGGATTTCATTCAAATTCTACATTAGATATAAGTTCACTGATAACATGGACAAAAAGAAACTGCAAACACCCACAAAACTCCAATAATTTGCCCACAACATATTCAGAAATGGCAAACCTTCCTTCATAAACCGAGCAATAGCTACCAATTGAAAACTTAAGGTTTACTTTCGTTCTAGGATACCAAAATTTGCAGCAGAATTCATTTGTATATTTCATAAATTAGTCCGAGTGAAAATAAAAACTGTATAGATCAAATGAGGAACTAAAATGCAACCTCATATTACAGGAATATCAATCCAGACACCCACATAAAATATTAAGCAACGCATGCAAGGAAAGAAGCTCATACAATCTTGGATACAAATATAGGGAAAATCATCCCAAACCCTTGAATAAAATTGCCAAGAATAACTTGGGTGGTGAATAACCTAGCTGATCACTTGCATGAAGACCCATATACATCTGTGGGAACTCATAGGAGGTAAGTCCATAAAACTGACCTAGAAAGTAAAGATAATCGTTGTTGACATGTCTGAGACTCCTGGCATATAGGCATGCTAAAAACACTGAAATGTTTTGAAGCAGCAGACAGTAGCACAAATCCATACTGCAACCTCACCAATCCAACATACACAAATGCCATAGCCTTTTTATCCAAAAAGCTATATGGCATACCCACATGTAGCCTTTTGACTATGTATGTGCATTGTTGCATTACCATAAATTTGGTCATGCTCATGCAAATTTTGGAGTTCCCTTCTGTAAGGAGAAATCAGAATGGTTTTCCATACAATACTTACTTCTTTATGGCACAATTAGAGATGAAAAAGATTCTAAATTTGGTATACAAGCAAGTGGTTTGTTGTCTATTTATATAATTAGATATGCTTGACTGAAATCCCCAAAATCATTGGTTCCCACTAAACCACGTCAATCCACTTAGTTTCTTTAGTGATAGGCTGATAGCTAATTATTTAAATAGACAACGCCCCACTTGCATGGACGCCAAATTTAGAATCTCTCTCTTGACCTTGTAGTGTATTTAGACAGCATCTGTCAACTTAAAATTGCTCGGTGATTAGGGTCGTATGAAGTCGAACCAAAACAAAAAAGGACCTACATGGTTTGGCGTGAAAGATATGATACTGCACACACACAAGCATCTACTCTTGATGAAAACTAATTAATGTTAGCACTATTAAGGCCAAGTGCTACATCCCAATTTTATGAACTCCCCGAGAGTAAACATCAACTTCTATTAGAAGTGGCACCACTTCTAAGCTCATGACGTCAAGTTATAATGTTCCCATTCTTTCAACATAATGTAATTCCATCAAAAAGCTACCATCACTCCATGATATGTAACAAATGGACCTACCGCCTTCAAATTATCAAGCAAAGCAGTCACTAGTGTTAACATCATCACATTGACTTCTTATCGTCTATTAAAGCCATTTGTCAGTGTTCCCCTAGACCTGGGTTGGTTTATCATTGCTGCAGAAACTTGTGTTGATTTCAGTCTCTTTTGTGTGTGGTACTTCAAATCAAGTCTCTACAGAGATTTAGTAAACGAATCAATGAATTTCTTCATTGACTTGCATCAAGTTCTTAATTTTACTTGCTAGATTGTAGCAATATCATGTACTAGCTACCTCAATAGCTCATGTCGTAAGGCTATATGCCTACACTTTCCAATTTAACATACTACTACAAGGCCTTGTCAGCATTCTTAGACTACTAAAGTAGGAGGCCAAGGGCAGAATTTCAAATAGCAAGTAGTGGATTCCTAATCGACTCGGATTCTATGGTTTAATATCAGACATGCTCTTGTTACAAGCTAGCTTAAGAAATAGCAATCCCACCACAAGTAAAGACAACCTTTGATGTTGAGTGTTGACATGTTCCCCAAGTTTGTGATCCAAGTAGCATCGGTGGACATATCTAAGTCATCTTCAGATACCTACAAATTATATATACCAAAACTTCTAGTTATTAGCTCTATCCTCTCTATGGCTTTCCATTACTCAATGTAATTGCTTTATCTATAGGAAATGTAATATTTGGTTTATGCAAGTAATAGCATACACAAGACTCTCCATACCACTAAGATACTTAAGCATTGCTTGGATCATTAAGAAAGAAACACCTTTGTAATCAAGGTGGTATAACATAGTGAGCACTAACTCAACATGGTGAACCTACTCAATTAGACATGCACTTCGATGATTAAGAGTTCGAAAGACTTTATAATCAAGATATATTTCCGGAAACTCACATCATACACACATATTTCAGCTTTGGCCCATGCCAAAGTAACCCTACCTTTACCTTCAACATGGTCTTACAATGTTTTGTAATGTTAAGCCAAAACCATTGTACAAACAACAGTTTTTTCTTGTAAGGCATTAATAGGGATTCCCAAGGTAGGTTCCCTAAGATTCTATCAAAGGATCCTACTTGAATGATTGGCTTTCACTATCCTCCTTTATATTCCTAGCTTCTTAGGGATCATTTGACTGAGCTACAGAACTATATCAAAACAGACCTCTCCTCAATCAACACCCTCTCTACCTATTATCCATGCTCACAAGGTTAGAATGAAGGAGTGAAAGATCAAAAGATCAAATATATGGCAACACCCCCATCGAGGTGTGTATGGAGCCCATCTGATAAATGTATGTAATTTGCCCAATCTTGGCAATTGATGCGATCATTTTAAAGCTCTATTGACACCTCATATAAAAATCAAAGCTATCTCACATGGGGTACACAGTAAATCATACGAGAAAAAGGAAATGTTTACATTTTCATATAATACTACTAACTTACAACTGCAAACGGCATTGATATAAAAAAAATTATGATAGAATATTTTCCTGCCTTCCTTTATTCCTTGGGGAAAGAAACGAATTCTGGTTTAGAGGACTTGGGAATCAAAGCAAGCAATCATGTAGCAAGGATCATTTGCAAAGTGGCCAATTCAGTTAGTTTTTGCTATTCACTTAACACCTGGGTATCTACCATCAGATGTCTAATTAACAAAGCAGGAAAACAGAAACTGACACTCAGATCAGAGTTACATAAACACGTCTGTTAAACATACACTAGAATCAGATGATTACCATCGAAAAACTCTCCGACAGTGTTATTGGTTCCAATCTGAGGATGGGTATTGTCGATGGGCGTAAGAAGATGACTCTGAATTGCGGCAAGACGTCGGCCAGCGATTGAATTTGAATCCTCCATTCTTTATCCCTCTTAAAATCAAAAACTCTTATCACACTATCAATCACTTGAAGGTGAAGAAAAAACTGCAGTTAAAGGATCAATATCTTCTTTTGGGATTGTGGGTAGTCGATATGAGCATCTGAAATGCATACATACATATGCGTGTATGTAAAGATAAAGAAAATGAGAGAGATAAAGAGAATGCAAAGAAGGGCACGCAATTCTATGGTGAAGACGACAGAATAAAAAATAATGGAAAAGGATATACATGTCGAGATATGGAAATGGGTAATTTTGATCAATTGGATAAGGGTTAGGTTAAAGAGATCAACGACCTCCTTCCATACTGAAACGATCAAGATCACAGAAATTGAATGACGGGTGACGACTGAATGAGCCGTGTGGGTATGGTCATAGGCGGGCATCTGCTTACACATATATTATTATTAAATTACAAATATTACGAAGCTATCACAGGACTTTTTCAGCTTTCACGTCCGGAAGAAAATAGAGCTTTTTAAAAGGCTTTGTTTTGGTTTTTCTTTTTTAACAAATTTCTTAAAAGTTTTTCTAGCTTTAAAATATAACTATAATTCAGGGGTCATTTATTCAAATGCTTACTCGATAAATGTTTATCAGTAGGAATCAATATTATAACTTATTTTTATCAGATAAGATTGTAGTACATCAAAACGGTATCCTATGCAACAATTTATCTAAATAAAAGTCGTTATCCTCACCTATCGGATAAGACTCTCTACCTTTATCGATCCTAAAAGTTTATTGAGATAATAAATATATTACATATTTGTATTAAATAATTAATATCAGAATCTTTGAAACTAAGAAAGGGTGAGGGTGGATGTAAACTCTTATTTTAACATTTTTATATTTTATTTTATTTTTAAATTATGAGATTCCATTAAAGGTATTAAATGTTTAATTTTTGTTTAATTAAAAAATTAATTAAACTAATACCATTCTAAGTATGTATAATTTATAAATTTTTTTTATAGAGTAAAGTTCCTTTTTGGTCCCTAATGTTTGTATTTCAACGGACCTCATCCATAAACTTCATTAACTCGGTTTCAGTTTTCCAATATTCACATGTGAAGAATTAACATTAATTCTTCACATTCGTCAATTTTCAATAGTTTTCCTATCTTTGTCTAACAATCGTTAACTTTTCTTTCATCTAGTCCAACTTCATTAACTCTGTTTCAGTTTTTTCACATTTTTCGTAATTTTCTATTAACAGAAAATGTTAACAGGCAACGTGTTAAATTGAGGGATGAAAGTTGTCGAAAATTGAAAAATATGAGGGGCCAAAATTAAAGTAATGAAGTTTTAGAAACGAGATCCATTGACAAAATTGAAGTAATGAAATATATAATTATGCTTTTCTTTCTTATGTTTTGATTAAAAAAGATGTGACTTTCGTCTCTTTGGTTTAAAAATTACAGTTTTCAACTTTACAGTTTGTAATTCATTGTTTTTTTAAGTATATAATATTTATATAAGACAAATATAACAAATAAACTCACAAATTCTTCTCACATTTGGTGATGTTTGAACCTCTGCCTTTCTATGAGGCTAAAGGTTATGATACCGCTAGGCCAAAGATCATTTGGTTTTATAATTCATTGTTATTTTCATTTTTGAGACCAACTCCTATCTTTAAGTATGGGAGATGGACGAATAGCATCAACAAATTGTAAACCGTAAGAACGAAAACATCAATAAACTGTAATCACAAGAGTGAAAAGAATAGGGAAATGTAAATCATAAAAATAAAAAAAAATCGTTAGGATAAAAATAACCATTTTTAACAAACTACGAAGACAAAAAAACGTAATTTACTCTTAATTTCTTTGTAGTTATTGAATTCATAAATACGATTAACTTAAAAGTCAACATATTTCATCTAATATTTTTCAAACCCCTGTTATTGTTATTAAATGCTATTAAATAAGGGAAAGTAAGACATTAAATTCATTATTGAACTTAATTATTATTGAGAATTTAAATTTATGTTGGGTAGCATTACTAATTTGATTTTTTAAGTAGTAATTTGATCCCAAATTCGATTGAAAAGTATGAAAATATTAATTGATTGATAAATATGTTGTTAATAGATAGACTAGTTATGTTTGGTTTGAATGAAATTGAATTCTATTCTTTACAAATAATTTATAAAAACAATTAAATTACCTTTTAATTAATCGATTATTACAAAACAAGTGTTTTTAATATATTTTAAAATTTTATTACAAATAAATCCTACGAAATACCAACTATTTCTCATGGGATTTCTAAATTCTATGTTTGTGGGATTTCAGTTTCCCGAGTTTCTTTTAAACCAAATGAGGATTTTGAATGGAATTCAATTCCAAATCGCATAAAATTCCATCAAATCTCACATGCCAAACAGACCCTTAGGGGCGTTGGTTCGTACAATGGAATTCGATGGAATTGGAATTTCATCAAATGAATTTGACTTTGAGAGAATGGAATGAAATTTGATAGAATTTGACAATACCTTGTGATTGCATTTGGTTGGATGGAATTAGAATGGAATCCTTAACAGAATTGGAATTTTTTTTATTTGATTCACCGAATGCAAGTTTAGAATCGGAATTAAATATCAACAAATGACCTTTTATGATTTTTTTTTTTGTCATTTTTCTTTATAATTAAAATTACCATTAAACCAAAAGTACATTACTAATATCAGATAAATTTTGAAACTGTTCACTTGTATTACTAATATATGAAATTGCTCACTACAAATTACTAAGATCCGATAACATATGAAACTATTAACTACATGCCTTACTTTCAAAACCCAAATTCAAGTTGTCAAATCATAACCAAAATCAACCTTTCAACACAAACCTCACCCACTCCTCTCGCTCCCTTTCTTTCGAACTCCAAAAAATTAACACGATATCATGCTCACTTATTATCTTCTTGACTGCTATGAACCTTTCCACTCTAGAAAGTGATTGCATTTTTGCAAGTTCAGAATTCACCATGGAAGTCTTGTTTTGTATATCCATTTCCATATCTACCAATATCCCTCGATGCATTTTCAAAATTTTCCCCAAGTAAGAGAGTTGCACTATGCATTCCGTCAAAAAGAGTCTCAACTCGGGTTTTCCTCTTCTTACTACATCGACTTGAACCTTCTTCACTTTGCATATATGTAGCATTATGTACATCATGGCTACTTTCAGTGTCCTCTGATTGTTGTTCTTGTTCTTCTAGATTCATTTGCTCCTCCATCTCAACATCCCTAACTCTACTTCCTTGAGCTCTGTCTTTTCCAAAAAACAATAGTCAAGTCCTCAAAATGTGGAAATGTCTTGTTTTTCCATTTTGCCGCCTCTTTATGTACCTATTTCGTGTCATAAAAGTTAATTAGCAAATATATCAAATAATAACTACACATATAGAATGAAATATGTAATAGGTACCTTCAGGTAAGACTCCCAAACTGGTGCTTCGGCAATTACACATTGTTTCAAACAATCATAACCAAACCCACTCATATTTGTCCCATTCACCATGTCATGGACCACTTGCCAATCTTTTTTCATTGTTTTAATTCTTGACTCAATGTGCGATTTACCCAATATACCATAATCATGAATTGATTATTTTAACAACTTTTCGAGATACTGTAAATATTTACATTTAAAGCCGTTATCCACTTTAAATCCTTCGGTATTAACCATGTTAACCAAAGCCTCCACAAGCTTGGCATCTTCAATAGTTGTCCAATTTCGATAGTTTCTATTACGACTTTAATCCGCCATACCTATTGTTAAAAAAATTAAATAATAAATAAATAACATGTAAAATAAATATGCAAATCATAAAATCAAGTTGTAGCTTTATTAATCATAATATTATGCAACATAGGTATCAAATTCATTACAAACCATACAGATAAACTTATAGTAGCATTCCAAGCCTCAAACATATGTTGTGCCAAATTATTTCTAAATGCAGTCCACTTAGTTGATGTCCCAACAGAACTGACATTATCCACGTCTTGGTCTCCATCATCTTCAGTTGTTTCGTCTAAACCATCAATCTCAAACAAATCATTTGGCATTTCTTGCCTGATATGATTATGAAGTAAACAACATGCCATTATGATCTTGTTTTTCAGTTCAGCATGATAGTACGAGTTATCTTTTAAAATTCTCCACCTTGCCTTTAAAATGCCAAAACATCTTTCTATTACATTTTTGCAGAGGAATGTCTCATATTAACAAGTTCTTTTGGCGTTGGTTGGTATCCATCACGCCAATCATTTAAATGATATCTTAGACCTCTATATGGGGCGAGGAAACCCTCACCATTTGTGTACCCGACATCTATCAGGTAATAATATGGCCTCGGTACCTTTAACCCATGTGGCCTAAGAAAAGCATCTCGAAGCACTCTACCATCAGCCGCTGACCCCTCCCATCCGGGTAACACATAAATAAATTGCATATCTTGTGAACAGACACCTAACACGTTTGTGGCAATTTCATTCTTTCTCGTTTTGTATCGAGCCTTGTCTTCGAGTGGCACTAAACACCTTATGTATGTTCCATCTAAAGCTCCTAGATAATTCTAAAACCAATAAAATAAAAATGGTCATTACACACTTTAAGTTACTTACATGTGAATACTAAAAAAAGGTAGATATTACATATACCTTGAACCACTTCCATCTTCCATCGGTAGAATCCTCTTGAATGGGTTCGGGTTCTTTAAGCAAATATGAATGTAATCTTATCATCGTATTGCAAACTTGAGTAAATAGTCTACTGATTGTTTCTCCCGAACAATGAAAACGACATGTGATAACTCAAATTTTAACATTATGAGCCATAATATGAAGGAAAATGACAACTTGTTCATCAATACTCATATGCCTACTTGCTCATAGTCCTCCTAATGTTTCCAACATATCACATAACTTTTTGAAACACCCTCTGTTCATCCTAAGTTGTGATATGCACATACTGTCACTCTCATAAGCATACCTATGCAATAATGAAGCTCGATCCATATTTGACAAAGAGTATCGAATATGTGGTTTATCCCTTTTGTAGTCGGTTATTAAAGTGCAAACCATAATGAAAAACCAAGCAATAATGGTCATAGCTTCATGCAAAAACAATCTCATAAGCATACGTCTGCGTGTTGCAAAACTAAGTCGGACCATTTCCTATTCAAAGACATACACATGGTTTTATTTCCAATTGCTATCAATAAAGTAATCAGAGTGTGTAAAATGCTATGTGTATATGCAAGATGGTAAAAGCATATATGTTAGTTAGGAACAAGAAGTTGTCTTATTTGCGAATTAACCTTGTATCTTTCTCAGAGGATAAACACATTTTTAGCATAGACTTGAGTGCCTGACCAAATCATTAAAGCATGTATGTAAGTTCATAACACATTAACTAAGGAAATCAAACCCACATTATCGCACAAACAAATCAATGGTGTATAACAAAGATGACTTGCATCAAGTAGGTGTTTTGGGGAAGAGCAATTCATTTGAACTATTTACAAAGGTATCAGCTGCACTCTATGCTTTATTAATCTCTTATCTTTATGCTTTTTCAGGATCAATCATCTTCTGGCCCTTGACCATATATTTCCCAGTTGAGATGTATATTGTGCATAAGAGTATTATAGGTTGGAGCAGGTGGAGCTTTTGAAAAATCTTCCCCACTTTCATGAAACAACAGTCCCAAACAGCAGCTAATATACGGATCAAAATGTTCTACATTCTCCTTATAGCTTATATAATCCAGCAGCAAAATTGGGAGCATAATTTGATATGAATCCATCCAATCCCAGGGAAAAAACCAAAGAGATGACCTCCAAATCAAGAAACATATCAGGCCTTATACTATCCTTATTCCATTATATGACAGAAAAAGACCTAAGGATAATTAGCAACTGCATAAAATGCACCATCCTCATCTAGACAGAGACAAAATGTACAATCTCATCCAACCAAAACAACAAAGAAGCATTCATATGCACTCTATTGGAACCGTCTACTACGAATAATCTTCCTCAATTTATCGACATAAAAACCGATTCAAAACAATAAATAAAGTTGTTGGGTCTCATGGCTTTGGCATTAGATCACCTCAGAAATTATGTAGAAAGAAGATCAATAGATGACTAGTGTTTTGATATAATTATGCATCTTATGGGCCAAAAAGACGTGGTTAGATATTATGTTGGCTTGATGTGAAAGACCCATATGGATTCCTTGAATCCTTTGCAGAGTTGGTTGATTATTCCCAACTACAAGAAGTGGTTAGATATTATTTTGGTTGATTGTTTCCAATTGCAATCCTGTAGACTACTACTGTTAATTATATTTCTTTTCCAATCTATTGGTCTACTTCAGAATCTTGAATTCATTCATAGTGTAGTTGATTGTGCCTGACCAAATCATTGGCATGTAGACACATAAATCTCATATATTCTTGAACTCATTTGAAAGCTATATCTACTATTATAATTATTATTTAGTAAGCATCTATCAATATCAAAATAGATGTGTCCTTGGATGCTGAACTATATGTATATAGATACAAATATATGAAAAAAAAGTACCATCCAATATTTTTTAATTAAAGAACAATCACAGAATGTATTTAACAAATATGAAAGAGAGGAAAGTATTCAACGAGCTCTTCCTGGTAACCATATGCATCATATTAATGTACTTAACAAAAATGATGTAGACAACTGTGGCAATCCTTGGCCAAAATACAAATCTGTTGATCATTTTGTGCAGCAACCATCTATCCTATGATGCTACAAATGATCATATAGATTAGTGATAGCTACAAATGCAACAATCCATATCGGTGCCTTAATTCCATTCGATTGGGGGTTCGATTTCAAGAATTATCGATATATGGAGTGGGACTAGTGATATCGGTAACTACTTTTTCCAAGCATAATGGATATCTTAAATCGACTTCTTGATTACATATTTTGTCTATCGATCTCGTGATAGATGGAGAAATTACGAGAGAGGAAGAGAGAGAACATACCATATCAGAGTTGTCGAACCGAAGAGATCGACTAGAGGAGATGGTAGACACAACGTTGAATGAATTTGAATTAGGGAAGGAATTAGTCGGAAAGGAATTGAAATCCGAGGGATTTGCCATGGAATTGTAAAATCTTGAGTTAAGGAATTCATTGGAATTGAAAGATTCTATCAGTTTTATTCCATGAACCAAACATTGTATTTGGAATTTGGTCAAAGAATTTGGTCATTCCAATTTCATCCAAATCCATGAAGCAAACAACCCCTTAGAATATAACAGATGGGAAAGAAGAAATGGGGAAAAATGCAGGGAATTAGTTGTTGATTCTTATTCTCATTTCTAATTTCTTAATATCCCCAACCAAGCATAACTATATTTTAGAAGAATATATGCGTGAAGACAAATTCTATTCATATCCCTCCTACCAAAATCAATTTTTTTTCCATACCCCTACATTTAAATAGAAATAAACAATAAAAATTAATATAATTTTTTGTTTTCATTTTTCTTTTCTTTAACCCTTATTTTTCTTTGTTTTTTTATTTTTAATCCTTTAATTGCTTCTTTATTACTCCAATACTTTTTTTATTTTACATTTATATCTTAATCATATTAATCAATTTATTAATTAATATATTAACTAAAATACATATTTTTAATACTGTAAATTTTTTATATTGTTACGTTTAAAGAAATTAACCGGTGCAATTATTATTTTATTAAAAATGTAATAATTCAATTATAATTTTAAGGTTAAAACAAATTAAAATAACTTTTATGATTATTATTTTATTAAAATACATATTAATTTAATTATTATCTTAAGGTTAAAAACAGTTAATTAAAAATTATATTTATGATTATTATTTAATTAAAACTCTATCGCTCCATCCCATTCTAGTCCCATGTTGGCCGCTATCAAAATAGACCCATCTCCAACTTTAATGTATCTGAATTAATATACAATTAACTATGTTAATATGACTAGTTGTGTACACGTACGATGCGGCGGGATGTAAAGATTCTATCAAGATACATTCAATTTTTAAATCTCAAATTTTTGCAAGATATCTTTGAGATCTTGGTGGTTCACATGTTGTATTAGGACTTTCTTGCAATGCAACAGATACAGGAGTCAAGTCCCTAGTTGTCTCTACCGTGATTGTAGATGTAGAGGCTACTAAGTCGGTGAATGTGCCTTTCATTCTTAACAACTTCCCCTCCAAATGATCCAGATGTTTTGTCCCTCAATAAGCAACTCAACGGTTTCTTCAGTTGAAGATGAAATTTTTAGGTCATTCAGAACACAAAATATTTTCGTTTCTTGAAGAAAAAAGAAATGAAGGTTCCCTTTTACTCGTCAGAGAAGAGTTGAGATCAGACTCCCCTGTGTTGTTCTAAATATAATATTAAGGGAGACTTGGTGAAATAACCATAGGATTCTATTTAAAATTAAAATGTCTTCAAAATTCATCAATAACAAGCTTGTTTTGGGATTTTCCTTTAGGATCAAGTTATGCTACTCTTAGATTTATGTTAATAATGTGTGAACATAAATCCCAAAACAAGCTTGTCATTATGAGATTTGTTTTCTCATAATAACTTAAGCTTAAAACGAAGACAACGTAAACAAAGAGATTAACTCATTATGTTCAAGATGGTGGTAAAATCTTTGAACAAATAATAGTGAAAAGTCGGAAAAAAAACCAAGGATTTTGACATGAGCAATAACATTTATAAAGACGCACAACAATATCCTTTCTGGAACGTCCCAAAAGAAATCCAATACATCCCCGTCCATGAAAGTTCCAACACCTCTTTGTTTATTACAAAATATGAATAGTGTCAACTGTTGTTAGTAAGATCTTATTATTTAAGGGTCATTTACGAAATACTTACCGGGTAATTGTTTACCAAGTCATTTTACCTTATCAGATGAACATGACAAAGATTAAAAATCTTACACGGTAAGTGAGGATGATGACTTCTACTTGGTATGCGCTTACCAGATAAAAACATTGCATTCAATGTTGTTTTAGTAGACTAAGGGGTCGTTTACAAAAAACTTACTCGATAAGTGCTTACCGGTAAAATTCAACACTATTACTTACTTATTGGGTAAGATTTTAATCCACCAAAACAGTGTCATATGTAATAATTTACCTTATAAGCTCTTACTATGGTAAGAGTTGTCGTCTTCACTTATCGGGTAAGACTCTTGTTCCTTGTCTCGCTCTTACTGGGTAAGACTCTTGGTCCTTGCCATATTCACCCGGTAAGGTAATATGACTTGGTAAACGCTTACCCAGGTAAGCGTTTGGTAAACAACCCCTAATTCTTACCAAGTAAGCTAAGTGAAAGTGTTGACTTACCGGTAAGCATTGTATTTATATCAAAAGAGAAGACCATTTATTGTCAACATTCTATGTCTAGCTTTTGTTTTTATCTAGTTGTTTACCTATGCATTGCTACAGGGTGCAATATCTTATTGTCAAATTAAAAATAGAAAATTAATAGAACTTCTAACCAAAAAATCCAATTTTATATTCAAACAACATTTTAGAGTGTCTAAAGTCGTACAAATCTTTTAAGTAATAAAGAATAATACGAAAAATAAATTTATACAAAAACCATCTTTCTCAATCTTACATTGTCGTATCTCTTAGCATTTACATATGCATCATTAATAAACTATTTTAAAACTCAATTGCCATTGATCTGCCACTCATTTCATACCTTTGATCAACCACGTCTCATTTTCACTACGCCTTTGAAAACTTCGATGTTGTTGTAGCATAAAGCTAGAGTTCCAATTATCATAATCTATTAAAACATCCCCAAGTCGATATAATGTTGAAAAAGAAACAACCTTTGTATACGAAGTTACATGACCCAATTGACCAAATCAAACCTAGTATATCCCACTTAAAAAGCAGTGTTTGGATGTACGACCTCTACTACCCAAACGGTAGAGTGGTTGATCTAATTGAATGGAACAAAAGATGTACCTGCGGTATAGCACAAAACCTGAAGATAGTCGGATCACGCAACTGAGACATATACTTCAAAGAATCATCCATGTGTAATAAAGCGTTTGTCACCATTGAGAAGGGATAACATCCATTATCAGATTCGAGAAATCATCCCTACGAATCCGCTATTAGATCATGATCCGGAAAAGAAAAGAGAAAAGAGATACCTCCGGTTCATTAACATATTTACTCCAAGTTTTGCTAGACCCAAACATAGTAGACTTGGGTATTTCGTTTATTCCTCTAGATAATTTCTAATGATGTTGGTCTTTTGCAATGTTGTACATGTATATAAATAATAAAATGTTGAATGAAAGTTCCAAATGTTGTAATTGATTATCCAAAATGTTTACTTGGAGAAATAATCCGACTGAATTGAAGATAGAATCAGGAAACAAAATTCCGATGCCTGAGGCATGGAAGAGCTTTGACAACCCCAAACCAAAGAGTCCAACATCATAGTAGCAATACTCATCATAGTCGTCAATTGTCTCGAATTGCAAGGTCAAAACTAACTCAACTACTTCATTCAAAACATCTTCAAAAACATCAATGATAAGTACCTTTTTGCATATAAACTTTGCCATTCCTTCACCCATACCATTGTAATATCCTCAATTACCTCTTGATAACTACAAAAAATAGTTGGAGTATAATTGTCAATAGACTTTAACATATGCATAATCAAGTTTAAAAACATGATCCATAACTCTAATTTAAGAAGTGAAAGCTCATATATGAATTATTGAAAAACTCCATTTGAAAACCCATTTGTGAATTCATATGAATAATCTGTGACAAAAGTTTACATAACCATATTCAGATAAAAAAAAAATCAGGATTTTTGATTCCCGAAGGTAGACATTTACCCAAGGCACTGATATTCTGGAGCCTAGAAGAAGTTGACTCGCACTGATAGCTGACTCAATGATTTACATATGAACTTTTCCTTTTTACCTATTCACGATATTTAGGCTTTTTATTTGAACCAAACCTTATCTATGTATTCATGAGCAATGATTCATGTCAGTTAAATGCAGCTTCATTGTATATGTATCATAAACCACTAACTATACATGTGACACTTTAAAGCTACTGAATGAAGAATTTATGAGGTTATATGTAACCTTTTGTTAAGCTTAGGAAGGCAATATAAACATGATGGAACTGGTCCATGAGAACTTTTTAATCCTTTGACCCACCTTCAAAGAGATAACATCCATTTATCAGATTTGGGAAGAATTAATTAGTATGTATGTCGCAATATGATGATACACAATATGATGATGATCTATATTCCATTAGGGATTCCATTCGTCAGTGAAGCTCGTGCAATTTGCTTCATGGATCAAACCTTACTGTATGATTTTGACAGTTATGCTTCAGATAATGTAACTTTCAGTTTACCGGTAAAGGCTTCCTAACCGGTGGACTGTTAAATGAATTAGCATAATTTCAATGTTTCCCCAAACCATGAAATCAAATAGTCTGACGTGATATTTGAAACATATATCGGGCATCTAAATGTATTCACCAATATAAAATGATGAATCTATGATTTATACACGCAAATGAACATGTTGATTAACCAAACAATGGGAGATGATGATGAAAATTTCTAACAACAGGAATGGCAAAACTACTTACTAAAGAGTTGGAACGATTCCAAATGGGTGCTTGGAGAGATCAACTGGTTGGCTACCCTCCAACACTTGATCTGCCATATGTCGTTATTTGTCCAACAATATCTTATGAGGTCATCGTTTGTAATAGAATGAATAAATATTGCATGACCTTCTCACCTTGCATAACACAAAAACACAATTATCCACCATGAGAGTGTGAATGTATATACATCAAACTAGCACGCATATCCATAGAAATGTACCTTAGAGGCAAAAGAAACATGTTCCTAGCCTTTTCACACCACATTCCAAACGGAACTTCAAAGTCTCGTGCAAATATTGAGAACCACATTCATCACAAGACATAAGCAAGGCCTGTTGGCTATAATGCAGACATTTAACCAACTAAAATCAGTGAACAAGGTTCAAATGAACACAATATTCCAATGAAAGAGGATCAGAACCAAATGAAACTACATAGTACACATACAAGCGTAAAAAATTCCTAAAAAACAAATTAGTAAGAGCATTAAAACATTATCAGTACATGAAAGCACCCTCTAAGGTAACTCGTCAACATGCCATCTGTTGAGACATGGTAGAGGACTACTGTGAGTGCCTATTTTGAAACTGATGATTGTGTTCAGAATATTGACTTAACTCCCATTTCTGCAATGACCTTGAAGATTGAAAGAACATAGCTCAACCTGAAATAACAAAACAATTTTACAATATCACGCTATGCTTACAACCTGTCAAACTATGGTGAAAATGTCACATTTATCTCAGCTATGGCTTTTTAGTTTGATGCTAAAATGTGTGTTTTAATGTCAATGGGTTAGATGACAGAAAATAGAGACCAGATCATTGAAAACTTACCTTTTTACCATCGATGTTATGTTTCTCCTTAACGGCTCTCTCACCAACAGGATGATCAACAAAGACAACAAAATTAAAACCATGATCACAACCAGTGGCTCATTCCTTCACAATCACATATTCTGAAACCTCGTTGTACTTGCTAATATACACTCATGTTCACGTTATTCATTTGAATCCCATGAAATTCCACCTATGAATGACTTGCCAATATCATATTGCATTTTCTATACACCAAAAATCAAAACATCAACCCCAAATTCTAAAAATTATTTCAAAACTTGCAATCTCGAACTAATATCTCAACAAGGAGAAGAGTAATAGCACACAGTAACAAGAAACCCATGAAACTTTATATTTTAATCCACCAACATAACCATGTTCATAACTGAAAATGCAGACCAATTTAACACAAGATACTTACGAGTTACGACTGTACAACCCAATAAGAAGGGACATGTGTAATACACTTCTGTTTACATGGACAAATATATGTGAAGATGACTTCCTCAAACACCTTCCATGCAACTGATATAAAAAACAAAAACACACAAAGTTTGAATCAGTACATAGAGAATTAAAGATGGAAATTAACACACAAATACGACAAACAAACAAACACCCTCGAAATCAACACAGAAAAATAAATTACCTGGATTTGAAGGAGAGTGAATCGATAAATCGATACACAGGCTGAGGAATCGATGGAGCGAATATAAGTGATAACCCTAATTGGGAGATGGGAGATAATCGAGAGAGGAACGATAACACTAATCGGGAAACGGGTGATAAATCCATGAATAGAAACCTAGCCATCATCTAGGGAAACAAATCGGTCACTTTGGAGGAGGAACAATGAGAGGCGTGCATCTTGACATGAGTATTATGAAGCTAAATTCTGAGTCTAGTATTGAAAATTTGTACACTAAGCTTTAGATTTTGTAATTAAGATTTTAAGATTTTGTGCATCAAAAAGTAGTACTTTATGCTTTTAAAGTTGTTTTTAAGACATTTCTCAAATTTAATTTATAAGGTAGTATAGATACGAACGTAAAATGAAAAATAAAAGAATAAATTAAATTCAACTAATTATAAGCGAAGGGTGTTGAATTCAAGCAAGTGGTACAAAGTACAAACCATGTATCAATCATCATCATCCCTAGACCCACATACATTTAAATGTGCAAACAAAATAATAAAGCCTAAAAACATTCTAAACGTGCTAGAAAAACCCAAAAAACAAATGTTAATTTTAATGTAAGAGATAGATTCCTAATACAAAAAAAATCATGAAATTATAATGATTATTCCTTTATGTATTTAAAAGACTGAATTATATTAGTGGTCTCTATGGTTTGCTCAAATTTTGGATTTGAACCCTGAACAAACTATTTACATTGATGGTCCCTAACTTTTCAGTTTTTTATAACATTAAAAGTCATTAAAGTTAACACCGTAAGTTAGCAACCATTAGGATGGACAAATAAGTCTTTAGAAAAACTACAGGGACCATGAATGTAATTCACTCTAAAATTGATTGTCATTCACATAATTTTTTAAAGATTTTTTTATTAAATTTTAAGTATAGTTATGAATGATTCTCATTTATAATGAATCACACATTCATGATGAATATATTACAACATTCATGATAAATATTCCTTGAGTTGCGCTATACATGACTCCTAGATCCCTAATCAATTTTAGGTTGTCATACAGGTCACAACATTGTGTCGTTTAGGCATCGTTCCGGCCATGGTCTAGTGGCAGCTAGGGGCACGATTCTTGCCCTTTTTTTTGGCTGAGATATTTTTTTTGTCCGAGAGTAATCCAAATATTTTGGGCCGAGGAGTTCTGGTTTTCGAGTTGGCTTTTTGTTTATTTTTGTCAAGTTTTCCCAAAAATTAAATTTTATGTTTAAAATTTAGAATAATACATGGTATGTCCCAAAGATCCATGAAATGTTTGGTTACTTTAATTTTGGAAAATTAAAATGTATTAATTGCATAAGTTGTAATTTTTTAAATATCACTTGCATGACGTTTTAATTTTAGTTTTTTAGATAGGAATAATTGTAAAATAGATTTGGATATTGGAAAATGGAAAGATTTGTACAAGCAATGCATTACAGACGTATGATCATTACACTTATTTACAATACAGGCGTGGCGATCAGTTGGACCTTTGATTAATTAACATCTCTTTTTTTGATGATTCCGATAGGACGTGGTCAGCGAGAATTAATTATTCCCACTCACGACCCATGTAACAAGCTACACCAAGTAAGAAGTGTAGAACATGTTATCTTTTCTATTTTAAATTGTAATCGAACCGGAAATGTGTAACACCCCAAAATCACATTTGCATATAACCATATATTTCATATTTCATGAAATACAATTTACACATTTGGTCCCAGTATATAAAAAGGCTACATTACAAAAGTAGCTATCAAATTTTTCCACATAATTTCAGTACAAGACTTGTATACATAACAAGTATTCAAGTACAAATAATATCAAAATTATCCTAAAATTCACATGCAAACAATCATAAATTCCTTCATAAATTTTCTTTCCCCTTATCTTCCGATTGTGCACGACCCGTAATGCATATTTTAGAATACCAAAATGAGGGTTAGACCATAAGGTTTAGTGAGAAAACCCTTTGATTGCTATTACAGGGTGAAAATCACCAAAACACTTTTATAAACCCATATTTGTATAAATAACAAATAAACAACGTTTTATCAAACAAACTTCTTTTTGTCGCATCACAAGATGAGACATCACCCAGTTATCGTATCAAACATATGTGTCGACAATATGATCAATCTTCATATATCTTCAAGAATCCATGGCAGATTAATATGAATATCAAGAACACTTGAGAGGAGATTGAGAGGAAAAGTCAACAAGTCAAAGTCTCTATATTACTCTCAATATGAACGTATGTTTTACAATGAAGCTTTCCTACCTCTAACACTAAAAGACAAAGCTTATATAGGGTCAAACTATAAACCCTTCTAGTCAAAGTCAACATTACAACCAAAGTCAAACATGCTATCTTTACAATTATAGACAATTATAAATTTTCAAAACGAATACAATTTAACACTGAAATTCAGTCATAACATTCTCCCCCTTTGTATTCAGGCTTGAAAGAATTCGCGCACTTTGAATCTCGTTTGAACTTTGTCGCTTTAAGCACTTTATGACTTCTTGAAAATCTTCAAAACAATCTTTACTTTGAAATTTTCAGACGATCTTTTGTTGAGAAAATCTTCCAACATTCTCCTGTAACATCTCGCTCAAGAAAACCCCAAATTACCAATTTTATAAAATCTCCAATAAAATATAATTTATTAATTGTTAGGACCAAAATTGATCATAATTATTCTAAAAGTTTTATCAAAGCAATCGGGCCAATGATGGAAAATCTGAAGATGCTGCTGAAACGACTAAGTCTGGAGGAAGACCAGAGTCCCTATGGACGGACCAGAGCCTATGAATGGACCAGAGGCGATGAATTAGGGGTGTTCACGGTCCGGTTTGGGCGGTTTAAGCCCTCAGACCACAAACCAAACCATAATGGCGGTTTGTGAAATTTTCAGACCGAGCGGTTTGAAACCAAGTGCCCAGATCGGTCAAACCAGACCACGAAAAGGCGGTCTGGTATGACCGGTTTAGGCGGTTTGGGCCTTTAATGGGCTTTAAACATTAAAACCAAAAAACCTAGTGTCATATGTATTATTATAAATTTGAATAATAAATATTAATCACCCATCATAATCATCTTCCATGGAGATTTGTTTTCTATAATAAAAGTAGTAAAAAATAAGTGTCCTTCACATATGAGTAATCTGTATACCAACCACTAAGCATTGAAGCAGCCATTAAAGTTTAAACTCAATTTAAACAATCCAAAGTCCAAAGTCCAAACAAATAAATATGTAAAACATACCAAAAAACAAAGTCAAAATAGAATCCAAATCTTAGTGTTCATTGTTTAAAAAAAGTCAAAACACTAGGGATTTAGATGAATTAGGCGACGTCGCGACGATTAGGAACGAAAAAGAGGTGGATAGTGGATACCGTGGAATCGTGGACGGTGGATTACTGGATGTTTGGATTAGCCGATTAGGTTAGGAATTACCAAATTAGGGATTTAGATTTAGGGGATTTAGGAAATCTTTTGGATAAGGCTTTATGTTTGGGCTGAATAATTATAGCCCATAAGGTATAAATTAAAGTTGTGTATTTAATTGGGCTGAATAATTATAATACTAAAATAAAATTATATATATATATATATATATATATAGGGTTGGGTTCACGTGAGATCAAAGGTTTTTCGTGAGACCCGTAAGACCAATTTATGTTCATTGGTCAACTTTATAAATTAATGATCTAATGGACTAAATTGTACGATGGCAACTTTTGTAATTATTGAGAAGTCTCGTGGCGTTTATTAATGTTTAGATTTTCAAATTGTAGATCTAATCCAAGGATTGAGAATTGGTCTTACGGGTCTCACGAAAAACCATTGGTCTCACATGATCCCAAGTCTACATATATATATATATATATATGGCGGTCGGGTTGGTCCAAACCGCCCAAAAAAAAAGTCTAAACCGCAAACCGACCAGACCGTCCGGTTTCGGCTATTTTTCAAACCAGACCGGACCGCCAGACCGCTCAAACCGCCAAAAACGGTCCGGTTTGACTTGGTTCGGCCGGTTTGAGCGGTCCGGCGGTTTTTTTGAACACCCCTACGATGAATGGACCAGAGGCGATGAACGGACCAGAGGCGATGAACGGACCAGAGGCGATGAACGGGCCAGAGGCGATGAACGGGCCAGAGGCGATGAATGGTCCAGAGGCGATGAACGGACCAGAGGCGATGAATGGTCCAGAGGCGATGAAAATGGACCAACACTTTGAAACACACAGATCTAGGCATAACATTAAATAACCTCGAAATATGAGATATTAATTTTCTAGAAAAACTTCAAAATATCCATTCTATTTTAGTGATAAAACTACCCAAAACACAATTCCAAACTGGATATAACGAAGTTTTTTACTTACAACCCGAATTAAGTAGCAAAAGAATACGAGACATTATTTATAATCGGAACAAGACAATATATAAGCTACACTTACCACATCTATGAGATACCGTAATAAGCTACTATTTACCAAAATCAAGTTCGTAATCTTCAAGTTCCCCGATAATTCTTCGAGTCAAATAACGGGTTCTTTCTTTTTATCCGTCTTCTTTCTTGAGAGATGTTGCCACTTAAATGGTAAGCCAATGCTTACTGAGTTAAATAGTTAAGTATTACATATCAATATCGCACATGTTTATAAACATACATAATAACCTCTTATCAATAAAAGAATTCAAGACATCATCTAAATACAAACAGAGACTTTCAAGAAACTGAGTGAACAATTACGTACCGGATGCTAAGATCATAGGATTCCATATTCAAATCACCATAATATACCATACCATTGATTCTCAATACAACAAGGAGACAAGATCAACAACCAAATATATTCAGCAACGTTAGAATACCAATAAATATCAAGAACAAAGAGATCGAATCGGTAAACATAACGAGGACAATGCATCACCCCGTCCTTCACCTCCCGGGCTCATGCCAAAGTCTGAGTCAGAATCATACATTACGGGAAACCTCGCACTGCCCGCCTTCCTCTACCGGGTATGTGCCAAGGTTCCCTACTCATTGCTCTTCCTCTTCTTCGAGCAATGAGTATTCACAACCGCAGAAAGTCTCACCCGTCCATCCCGGGATCTTGACTTTGACATAAACTTCCGGCGTGCCACACGAAGTAGTACCCGTACTAAGGCGTACAATTCAAGGAATAAAACAACGAGTCCGGATCCGGAAAACAAACCGATGTAACGAGATCATAATATGGAATCGACTTAAGAGACGGAATCAAAGACAAATCAAGATCGTGTGACTCAATTCCAGACCAAAAACATTCATATGAAAATATATATGTTCAAATCAATATGTAACAATTAACTATATAACTCACCGGGCAACCGTATAATACCGAAAAGCTCCAAAATGAGCTCACAAAGCAAGTCCAAGCCACCACACTTAGATTGCTTCCAAAGCATCAAAATATGTCCTAATTACCCCCTGGAGTAAATGTACAAAATCTCATAAGYAACCAATATAAGAAACTCATGATATACACATATCCTATTTGAACACTTTACCTAAATTTCTATGTACAGCTGCTGCATGCAGAACTGTTTTGCCCATTTTAAACTCGAATTCATGCCTTGATCATAAAATAAGAAATAAACTAGACTCAAWTATCTAACTAAGGAAATTGGCCTCACCTCATTTGGATTTTTCTATGATTTTATTCATTTTTTCAAAGTCTGCACATTTTTAGTGCATTCTTAAGTCGAAATTCTCATTTTCAAACATTTTTCTCAAACCATTTCGATCCCAAATTATTCCAACTTCTAAATCTCAACTTAATATAACATATTTGACATAAAAAACCAAAATCCAACTTTTATTTTATCATTTATATTCTCTCCCAAAATCATTGACTTGATCAAGTCAAAGTTCATATGATGAACTTACTTAAATCTTGATAATTTTTTGAATCTAATGATCATTTCATGTCATAAACACTAAAGTGCACTCATTTTATACACTTAAGATCAAACTCATATGAAACCCTAACTTTATCTCAACATGCAATCTATATAACAAGAATGTCAACCAAGAACAAGTGCAAAAATAGATTATACCTTACTTGATGATCAAATTCTTCAAAGATCTTGTAGTTCCTCTTTGATTTGAGTTGAATCAAGCCTATGTGTGTGAAAATCGCACCTCTAGTGTGTGTGTGTGTGTTCTGGACTCAAATGACAAGAAAAATGGGCCAAAAATTCAATTTATTAAGCTAAAACCCGAGTTGGGTCGGGTTGACCCGGCTAAGTTCCCATTTTGACTATGAACACTTAAAATATTCATAACTTTTCGCTCGGACCTCTGTTTTCTATGAGGTTTTCGTCTACACCTTCGTAAAGAGATAATCTATAATATCCAACAAAATTATTCTAGAAAAGATCTCCCAAAAAAAATCAGTTTTACGTTTTTTTTTTTACGTAAAATTTTCCCAAATCCTCTAATATACTCCTAAGAAGTATAATTCTAAAATTTCAAACCTAAACTTCCACTAAATCATAAGTTCTCTTTAAGCTAATAATTAAATATACTTAGCAAATAATTTGGGCATATTAGAAATTGGATGTTACAAATACCTCCTCCTTTTAAGGATTTCGTCCCCGAAATCACTGTTGTGGAAATAAAGAAGGGTATTTCGTCTTCATCTCATCTTTACGCTCCCACGTCCAATTTGGTCCCCGATGGTGTTTCCACTTGATCAATACCAAGTCTACCTTCTTATTACATAGTTTCACTTTCGTCTCGTTCAGAATTGATTATGGTTCTTCAATGTATTTTAATATCTCATCTACTTTGACTTTGGCTAAGGGCACCGTCTCTTCTTTACCCAAGCATTTACGTAAGTATCCGACATGAAACACATCATGTATCCCCGTAAGTTCCTCCGATAACCCTAGTCGATAAGCCTATTTTCTAATACGCTCCAATACTTTGAACGGGCCAATAAATCATGGACTTAACTTACCTTGTTTTCAGAATCGAAGCATGCCTCGCCAAGGAGAAACTTTCACCATTACCATATCACCCACCGAGAACTCGATTGGCCTTTTGCGATGATCTGCATAAGACTTTTGACGATCTTGGGCAGCTTTCATTCTTTCGCGAATAATTTGAATCTTGTCATGAGTGATCTGAATGAGTTCGGGACCAACTAAGACTTTCTCTCCCGTCTCTCGCCAACACAAGGGTGTACGACACTTACGTCCGTATAAAGCCTCATAGAAAGCCATTCCAATTGTTGAGTGGTAGCTATTGTTGTAAGAAAACTCAATCAAGGGTAGGTGAGTATCCCAGCTACCACCAAATTCTAAGACACATGCGCGTAGCATATCTTCGAGAGTCTGAATGGTTCGTTCTAATTAATCATTGGTCTAAGGATGATAGGCCGTACTAAACGCATGACGTGTTCCCAACTCTCGTTGAAATCTAGTCCAAAAATTAGAARTGAATCGAGAGTCGCGATCAGAGATAATCTTCACTGGTACACCGTGTCGCGAGACAATTTCATCAATGTACAACCGCGCCCATCGATCCATAGAGTAAGACTCTCGGACATGTAAGAACAATACAGATTTGGTCAATCGATCAACTATAACCCAAATACTGTCGTGTTGTAGTTGGGTCTTCTGTAGTTTAGTAACTAGATCCATCGTTAATTCCTCCCATTTCCACATCGGTACCTCAAGAGGCTGTAAACTACCATACGGTTTCTGGTGTTCAGCCTTTACTTGTAAGCATGTGGTACATTTCTCAACATAACATCTAATATCAGTCTTCATCCCAGGCCACCAGTAATCTAAACGAAGATCTTGATACATTTTAGTACTCCCTGGGTGTATTGATAATCGTGACTTATGTGTTTCCGCTAAAACAACATCTCGCATGCCGCCAAGTTTGGGGACCTAGATTCGGGTCTTAAAGACCTTCAAGCCACGTCCATCTTCAGAGAGAAAATCAGTGTATCCTACCATTCGTTCTACTTTGACATTCTCAGGCTTTAAAGCCTCAATCTGCCATTTACGAATGTCATCAAATAGATTATATTTAACCAACGTGTGAGTGATAGAATAACATAGAAGTCCAGAATGCGTCTTCCTACTAAGAGCATATGCCACTACATTGGCTTTACCTGGATGATATAGTATCTCACAGTCGTAATCTTTGATGAGTTCCATAGCACGTTGTTGACGCATGTTCAAGGTCTGTTGATCAAATAAATACTTTAAGCTCTTGTGATCAGTATAAAGTTGACACTTCGTACCATAGAGATAGTGTCGCCAAAGCCTCAAAGCAAATACCACCGCTGCTAATTCAAGATCATGAATAGGGTAGTTCTTCTCATAATCTTTCAATTGGCGAGAAGCATATGCAATAACCTTGCCTTGCTGCATCAAGACACATCCAAGACCAAGTCGAGATGCATCACTATACACTATAAAGTCTTCGTTACCCTCAGGTAGAGCAAATATAGGCGCGTGTGTAAGACATTCCTTTAAAGTTTGAAATGCTTGATCTTGAGCCTCATTCCATTTAAATTTAGCATCTTTACGAGTCAAAGAGGTTAATGGTACTGCGATCTTAGAGAAATCTTTGATAAATCGTCGATAGTACCTTGTCAGACCCAGAAAACTCCGAACTTCCGAAGCATTCTTTGGTTGCTCCCATTCTTGAATTGCTTCGATCTTGGCTGGGTCTATAGATATACCGTCTCCGGATACGGTATGCCCCAAGAATTGTACCTGGCGAAGCCAGAATTCATATTTCGAGAATTTTGCATAAAGTCGTTATTTTCTCAACAATTCTAGCATTTGATGTAAGTGTGTAGCGTGTTCGTTTTCGGATTTTGAATAAACCAAAATATCATCGATGAATACGATCACAGACTTGTCGAGCATAAGATATCATACTCGATTCATTAAGTCCATAAATGTTGCAGGTGCGTTTGTAAGTTCGAATAGCATTACGAGGAATTCGTAATGCCCATAATGAGTCCGAAAGGCAGTCTTGGGTACATCGTCCTCCCGTACCTTGAGTTGGTGATAGCCAAACCGTAAATTGATTTTTAGAAAAATATCTTGCTCCTTGCAACTGATAAAAAAGATCATCAATTCGCGGTAATGGATATTTATTCTTTATAGTTACCTTGTTAAGCTCACGGTAATCTATACACAACCGGAAAGTTCCGTCTTTCTTCTTAACGAATAGGACTGGAGCACCCCAAGGAGATGTGCTTGGTCGGATAAAACCCTTGTCCAATAATTCCTGTAGTTGTTTCATCATTTCTTTCATATCTGCAGGTGCGAGACGATACAGTGTCTTTGCTATCGGAGCTACACCCGGTATTAAGTCTATATGAAAGTCTACTTAACGATCGGGTGGCAATCCAGGCAGATCATCCGAAAATACATCCAGATATTCACAAACAATCGGAACGTCCTTCACCGTCTTCTTCAATTCCTTTGCCGCATCCATAATATAGGCTAGAAAAATTGAGCAACCCTTGTTTAGATAACGACGAGCTTTTAGCATAGAGATTACCTTTATGTCGGTCACACGCCTCTCCCCGTAAATGAATAGGTAATTCCCCTCGCTAGTTGGTATCCAAATCATTCGTTGTGAACATATGATGTTGGCTTGATTCTTTGCCAACCAATCTATACCAATAACAACATTGAATCCATGGATATCAGTTGGAATGAGATCGATAAGAAATTCATAGTCATCTAAAAGCAATGTACACCCTCTAAATACCTTATCAGCAACTAATGGTACTCCGCTCGCAGTGTCAATAATGAAAGATTTTTCAAGCATAGTAGGCACTGATTCAATATAACGAACGTAATCATTTGACACAAAAGAATTTTTTGCACCAGAATCAAATAAAATACAAGCAGGCCAAGAATTAACAAGAAATATACCTGTAACAACGTCGGGATCGTTCATGGCTTCCTTCGCGGTAATTTGAAATGCCCTGGCATGAGGTTTCAGGACCTCCTCCTTTTTGGTCGAAGCCCCCGCTGTATGTATCGGTCATTGCCTCGGTTGTTGTATCGACCCCTTACTTTCCTCCAGTCTATTCTTTGTACATTCTCGCATACGATGACCTAACACACCACAATTATAACATGCCTTTTCTCTTTGAGGGCACTGAGTTCGTATGTGCCCAGCTTCACCACAACAGAAGCATCGTACATAAGTTTGATCACCACTACATCGTCCCTGGTGATTCTTGCTACTTCGATTGCAGTTCCGTGGCGTATTCGAATGCATTGTATAAGCCTGTGTGGTAGTATGTGGTGTATTATGCGATTGAGCTCGTCTCGACTTGAAGAATCGAGATGATTTAGATGTCGGGGTTGAGAAGGTTCTCTCAACTCTCGATCGTTTCTCCGGTACATCAAAATCATCAGGGAGACTCAGATCATGCTCCCTTTTCCTTGCATACTCAACTGCTTTGGCAAATAAAGGTATGTTGCAATTGGTGATGAAATCACGAATATTCCGTCGAAAACCGTTGACGAAATGATTAATCTTGTCCTTTTCACTTGGTACAAACCGCTGGGCAAACTGAAGCTTCCGATTGAACTCTGTTTCATATTCAATCACCGACATGGATCCCTGTTTGACTTCTAGGAATTCCTTCTCAAGCTTTTGTTTCAGATCATCTGGACAGTATTGTTCGAAGAACAACACTTGAAACTCTTCCCATGTCGTTCTATCCCGAGTATTAGGATCCATTGATCGATATGTGGCGTTCCACCAAGTGAGTGCACGATCGATAAATGTCGTTGTAGCATAACGTACTTTATCCTCCTCCTGTACGTAAACAATCCTGAATACCTTTTCAGTGTTTTCGACCCATTGCATTGCAAGTGCTGGGTCCGTCTGTCCCGAGACCTCTGTAGCCCCACTACTTCAAAATGTTTTAAATGAAGGCTGGTCCGACTTTGGTTTGGGTACGTCTTCATTAACCGGCTTCGGTCCTTGGTCAACCGGATTCTGAGCATTAACTGGATTTTACACTTCAGATAGCTTTCTTTCAAACTCTATTCTTTGTTCTTGTAAAGCAGCCCGTGTTTGATCATTCATTATTTTCAATAACCTCTCAGTACGAGGTGATAGTTGGGCTTCATCGTCATTGTCCACATTTTCTTGGACATTCCCTTCTAAGTTGAGGTTGTCATCCCCAATTTCTTGAGTAACCGGCGCGTTGCTAGATGCATCGTGTTCAGACATCATACTGAAATTATAATACATATATATAGGGGTCAAATAATATTCTATCTCTTGTACCCCAACAAATCCTAAGTCTCTCCTATTAGTCTATATCTCATATAATCATAACCTAGTCACTATACAATGTCAATACCTAAGTTTGAGTCCGAATATCATTAATGATATCTAGTTCACTCAAACCACAGCTCTGATACCATATCTGTAACATCTCGCTCAAAAAAACCCCAAATTACCAATTTTATAAAATCTCCAATAAAATATAATTTATTAATTGTTAGGACCAAAATCGATCTTAATTATTCTGAAAGTTTTATCAAAGCAATCGGGGCCAAGGATGGAAAATCTGAAGATGTTGCTGAAACGACTAAGTCTAGAGGAAGACCAGAGTCCCTATGGACGAACCAGAGGCGATGAATGGACCAGAGGCGATGAACGGTCCAGAAGCGATGAACGGTCCAGAGGCGATGAACGGACCAGAGGCGATGAACGGACCAGAGGCGATGAACGATCCAGAGGCGATGAAAATGGACCAATCCTTTGAAACACACAAATCTGGGCATAACATTAAATAACCTCGAAATATGGGATATTAATTTTCTAGAAAAACTTCGAAATATCCGTTATATTTTAGTGATAAAACTACCCAAAATACAATTCCAAACCGGATATAAAGGAGTTTTTTACTTACAACCCGAATTAAGTAGAAAAAGAATACGGGATATTATTTATAACCGGAACAAGACTATATATAAGCTACACGTACTACATCTATGAGATACCGTAATAAGCTACTATTTACCAAAAGCAAGTTCGTAATCTTCAAGTTCCCCGATAATTCTTCGAGTCAAACAACGGGTTCTTTCTTTTTATCTGTCTTCTTTCCTGAGAGAGGTTGCCACTTAAATGGTAAGACAACGCTTAGTGAGTTAAATAGTTAAGTATTACATATCAATATCACACATGTTTATAAACGTACATAATAACCTCTTATCAATAAAAGAATTCAAGACATCATCTAAACGTAAACCGAGACTTATAAGAAACCGAGTGAACAATTACGTACCGGATGCTAAGATCATAGGATTCCATATTCAAATCACCATAATATACCATACCATTGATGCTCAATACAACAAGGAGACAAGATCAACAACCAAATGTATTCAGCAACGTTAGAATACCAATAAATATCAAGAACCAAGAGATCAATCGGTAAACATAACGAGGACAGTGCGTCACCCCGTATTTCACCTCCCAGGCTCATGCCAAAGTCCGAGTCAGAATCATACATTACGAGAAACCTCGCACTGCCCGCTTTCCTCTACCGGGTATGTGCCAAGGTTCCCTACTCATTGCTCTTCCTCCTCTTCGAGCAATGAGTATTCACAACCACAAAAAGTCTCACCCGTCCATCCCAAGATCTTGACTTTGCCATAAACTTTCGGCATGCCACATGAAGTTGTACCCGTCCTATGGCGTACAATTCAAGGAACAAAACAACGAGTCCGGATCCGAAAAATAAACCGATGTAACGAGATCATAATATGGAATCGACTCAAGAGACGGAACCAAAGACAAATCAAGATCGTGTGACTCAATTCCAGACCAAAAACATTCATATGAATATATATATGTTCAAATCAATATGTATCAATTAACTATATAACTAACCAGACAACCGTATAATACCGAAAAGCTCCAAAATGAGCTCACAAAGTAAGTCCAAGCCACCACACTTAGATTGCTTCCAAAGCATCAAAATATGTCCTAATTACCCCCTTAGAGTAAATGTACACAATCTCATAAGTAACCAATATAAGAAACTCATGATATACACATATCCTATTTGAACACTTTACCTAAATTTCTATGTACAGCTGCTGCATGCAGA
>NC_037544.1:9412728-9422548 GCF_001531365.2 Cynara cardunculus var. scolymus
TGGATTTTTCTATGATTTTATTCATTTTTTCAAAGTCTGCACATTTTTAGTGCATTCTTAAGTCGAAATTCTCATTTTCAAACATTTTTCTCAAAACACTTATCTGTTGAGAGATAAATGAGTAGCTGGTGGGGTTGTGACAAGAATTGGCCTGCTTTGCCTTTTCAAATATTAGTCTCAAAAGAATTGAGAACTAATAGATTACGTGGTATGCCTAGTATTTTGAGGTTTAGAACATGATTCTGTTTATTCTATCGATCCAGACACAACTCTCATCAATTCTTTTGGCTCACAACAACTACCCCTCTATTTTTCATTTTACGCTCTACACACAAACCCTTTTTGAGTTTAAGCTCACTCAGATATGGTTGTCCTTATGGGTAGGTTTATCGGTTCTGACATTCCATAGAGGTATTTCTGTGAAGTACTCAGTCCCTCCTAAAAATTACATTGTATGCTCAAATGATCACAAACAATTGATTGAAATATTATTTCTGTAAAACACGAAGATCAGATAAAATTGATCAAGAAAAATACAGCGTTTAAGCACAAACAATCAAGGAGTGATGTACGAAATCAGATTATTCAGAATATGAGAGAAATAAAAGAAGATCTGTAAGAACAAGTTTACAGATTCTGATATTCAAAAAAATAATGAATGTGTATCAATCAAAGTAAAAAAATATCAGAAAAACAAACTTTGATTACAAACGAACGTATTATCACCGAAAATAATTTTATATAAGAGACATGATAATAACAATTTGAAGAATAGCTGAAACATGTATTGGAATTATGTTCGATAAGAAATTATGCAAGTAAAATCTCAGGAAATACCTGTTCAGAAAATCTACTCGTTCACTTTCCGAAAACCTTTATTAAAATTTCTAGAGACTCCCCCTAGAAAATAGATTTGAGTAATGTTTTAGTTCAGCTCAAAATAATAAAAATGGAAACATTTTGGCACGGGTCCTAAACTGGGTGTTTATGTTAAACCCAGATCTGACAGTAGAACAGGTTAAAGGGATTTAAAATGAGAGATTTGTAGAAAAAAATGAATAGAAAACAGTCGTTGCTTTCTTTATTGAATGGAAAAAACAATCTCTCAAAAACTCTAACCGACTCTCATGTGGTGTTTGTGAATCTGTGTTTTACAAAGTGTGTATCGTCGTTCTCATCTTTTTATTCTATGCATGAATCACCTCTTATATAGGCGATATTTACATGATAACTGAATCCTATAAATATGATAACTAAATCCTATAAACAAGGAAATAATCATTATCGAAATTGGATCATCATCATCCTTCAAGATTCTGTCTGCATGTAGTGAGCTGTTCTGCGTGGTTGTCCAAAGCATGGACCATATAGAGGAGCAGATGATACAGAGGAGCTCTGTATCTATAGAAGACCTAGAGGCTCTGCATGTATTATGCACAGGCTCTGTGTCTGCGCTTTATGTCCGAGTACTTGGCGTTTAAACACATGCGCGTGGCTCTGGTCTTATTATCCTCTGTATCTGAGATCGCTTGCTCTGTATCCAAGAGCACTCTGTGTCCGAGAGCGCTTGCTTTGTATCCGGGTACACGGGCTTTGTGTCCTAGAGCGCGAACTCTGCATCTGAGCTCTGGTCGTGCAGACAGCCTCTTAGTCGTCTAGAGAGTCTCTGGTCCTGAAGGACTTAGAGACCAGAGGCTATGGTCTATACAACCAGAGGCTCTGGTCCTCCAGAGCTCCTCTATTCCTCTCCTAGACTTAACCGTTTTAGCTCAGCAGATCTCTGAGTCTTCCATCCTTAGCCCGGATTGCTTAATAAAACTTTTAGAGTAATTAGGATCAATTTGGTCCTAATAGTTTAGAAACCATAATTCATTTAATCGCGGGTCCTAAACTAAATGTTTAGAAGCCTCGTTTGGACAGATTACAAACTCCCCCTGAATTTGTGCATCATAGGTATGATTCTCTGATCAACGCAGTAATGACATACCTGCAAAATGAGATTAAACAGATTTTGGTACCCAAATGAACTTGGATCCTTCTTTGTTAGTATCAGTTTATGGGATGTTGTAATTGCCAAACCATCTATTCTTATTAGATGTTTTCTTTTTCGCACTTTTAAAAGGTTGACCATATATGCAATAAGATCCATACCAGTTATTATTATCATACATGTTATTACTCTTCCAGCTCTTCTGATATATGTTGTCTCTAGTCCACCTGTTGTACCTCCTCCTGTTCACAAAATTAGTGGTTTTGCATATGGAACACATGATCTTTCTCTTGCTAAGATTTATCAGATCATTAGTAGATCTCACAAAACAAAGAAGAACATTGTTAGTAACAACAGAGTTACGAGACAAAATAGATTCAGCTTTATTTACCCAAACACTTTTAACTTTAGAAGAATAATTGGGTGATCCGATGACATACCCTTGATAGTACTGATTAGAAGAATAAGAATAGTTATAAGAAACAGTTGATTTAAGGCTGCTCGAATAACTGTTAGATTTATAACAGTCATAAAAGCTTGTTTTACACTGTGAATGAGAACCAATTGAGCTTTGAGCATAAGAAAAGTTTTTAACTTTCTTTAAAAGCTGGTCTCTTTCATCAGCAACTAAATCATACTTCTCTTTAAGTTCAGTTCTCATTTTCAATTCAGTTTCAAGTTCTGTCTTAAGATCAGACAATTTCTTTGTAGTATCCAGAAGCTTACCTTCTAACTCCTTCTTAAGCTTCTCATATGTCTTCTTTTCTTTATCAAACTCTCGTCTCTCTCATCTGAGCTGCTCTTTTCATTTTCAGAAGCAATGTCAAGCCATTTTTTTTTCCTGCAAGCTCTTTGGTGATTGCTGCATATTTCTTAGCAATATTTCTCTTTTCAAGAGCAAACAACTTCTTCTCTTCATCCAAAGCTTTATGCTTTTGAGTAATGCAGTCAGATAGTTCAAGATTCTTGCTCACACATTCTTCTCTGATCTCTTTATTCTCTTTATCAATCTTGGCTCGTTCCAAGATGATAAGTTGTTCAAAATCAGAAATTTGATTTAACAGTGTAACACCCCATTCCACACATTGCATGTAACATATACTTTACACATCAGAAATACATGTTGTTACACCACATAGGTCCCTTAGTACAAGAATCTATCATTACAAAATACATGGTCCGAAAATTCAAAATACAATTCTCGTACTAAACCAGTTTCAAAACTGTACATATCATCAGCAATTCTTCATGCAGATAAACACATAGGGAAATATTACATTTTTCCCTTCCCCTTACCGTCTGCCCTTCCTGCAATACATATTTAAAATCACAAAACGAGGGTTAGACCGAAAGGTCTAGTGAGTTACCCTATTTATGATATTGCAGGGTGAAAATTGTAACAACTCATCCCACATGGATATAAGGTGAAAATTGTTAGCTCCTTATAAGTCTCAAGTAATGGGCTACCAATAACTTCCATCTTGGTTTTAAGTTGGATTTGAAGTTATTGGGCCAATTTGTTGCTTTGGGCTTTGGGGTGTTACAAATGGTATCAGAGCCGATCCTTGTACCATCGGGATGGTGGGACAAACCTCATCGGGTATGATGAGTCCTCGAGAGGGGGTGTTTGTAACATCTTAGGCAAATCCCACATTTCCGATGACAAGGAGGAAGATTCTGGATAAGCCTGTCGAGGACGTCAGGAGTTTAAGTGGGGTAGTTTGTAACAACTCATCCCACATGGATATAAGATGAAAATTGTTAGCTCCTTATAAGTCTCAAGTAATGGGCTACCAATAACTTCTACCATGGTTTTAAGTTGGATTTGAAGTTATTGGGCCAGTTCGTTGCTTTGGGATTTGGGGTGTCAACAGAAATGCAAGAGCTGATGAAGCAATTACAAGAACTCTTAGATAAAGGGTTTACCAGGCCAAGCTCGTCGCCATGGGGAGCAAAGATTTTATTCGTTAAGAAGAAAGACGGCATGATGAGGATGTGCATCGATTATCGGGAGTTGAACAAAATCACGATAAAGAACATATATCCACTGCCAAGGATCGATGACCTCTTCGATCAGTTGCAAAGAGCAAACTATTTCTCGAAAATCGATTCAAGATCGGGTTACCATCAGTTGAAGGTTCGAGAAGAGGATGTGTTGAAGACCGCTTTTAGGACTCGTTACGGACATTACGAATTTGTAGTAATGCCGTTTGCGTTAACAAACGCACCTGCGGCATTCATGGACTTAATGAATCGAGTTTGTGGACCGTACTTGGACCAATTTGTCAGTCTTTATAGATGACATTTTGGTCTATTCGAAAAGTAAAAAGGAGCATGAACAACATTTAAGGATGATTCTTCAATTACTAGCAAAAGAGCAATTGCACGCCAAATTCTCAAAATGTGAGTTTTGGTTGCAGGAAGTACAATTCCTTGGTCATGTAGTCAACACGGAAGGGATCAAGGTGGATCCAGCTAAGATTGATGCAGTTATGAACTGAGAATCACCAAAGTCAGTGTCGGAGATCCGAAGTTTTCTAGGTCTAGCAGGGTATTACCGAAGATTCATCCAAGATTTCTCCAAGATAACATTTCATACACTTAAGGAGAGACTAAGCACTGCACCGGTTTTATCACTACCGGAAGGAGTAAAAGATTTTGTCGTTTATAGCGATGCATCAAAAATGGGTTTAGGTTGTGTACTAATGTAGCGAGGCAAGGTCATTGCATATGCGTCACGTCAGTTGAAAGAACACGAGAGAAAATACCCAACTCACGACATGGAATTAGCAGCTGTAGTCTTTGCGCTGAAAATCTGGAGACACTATTTGTACGATACGAAGTGCATAATCTATACTGATCATAAGAGCCTTAAGTACTTGTTTGATCAGAAGGAGCTAAATATGAGACAAAGAAGATGGATGGAACTACTTAAGGATTATGATTGTGAGATTCACTACCACCCAGGTAAGGCAAATGTAGTTGCCGATGCACTTAGTAGGAAGGAGAGAACCGGACCAATCAGGGTTCGAGCCATGTGGATGAGTGTTAAAATGGAGCTTCTAGACCAAATACGGGATGTCCAAAAGGAAGCTTTACTCGAAACAAACATCAAAAAGGAGAGAATGATTGGACAAATTAAAACTTTGACAGCTGGACCAGATGGAATATATAGACATGGGAATCGGGTTAGGATTCCTAGTTTGGGGGACCTAAGAAATGTAGTGATGGATGAAGCACATAAGTCCAAATACACTATGCATCTAGGTAGTAATAAGATGTACAAGAACATAAAAGAAAGCTATTGGTGGCCTGGTATGAAAAGGGCAGTAGCTAGCTACGTGGTGAAATGTTTGACGTGCTTGAAAGTGAAGACCGAGCATCAAAGGCCGTCTGGAATGTTGCAACAAATGGAGATCCCAGTATGGAAGTGGGATATGATCAYGATGGATTTTGTCACCAAACTTCCAAGGACGGTAAAGGGACACGACGCCATATGGGTAATTGTGGATCGACTAACGAAATCTGCTCACTTCTTACCGATCAGCGGCAAGTATACATTAAAAAGATTGGCCCAACTTTATGTCAATGAGATCGTGTCGAGACATGGTGTACCAATATCCATTGTCTCAGATAGAGATGCTAGGTTTACCTCGAGGTTTTGGTCAAGTTTTCAACAAGATATGGGGACGCGGCTGAACATGAGTACTGCATATCATCCTCAAACTGATGGCCAGAGTGAGAGGACGATACAAACGCTAGAGGATATGTTGAGAGCTTGTGTGATTGACTTTGGAGGTAGTTGGGACAACCACCTCCCGTTGATAGAATTTGCTTATAACAATAGTTACCATTGAGCATCAAGGCGACACCATTTGAAGCGTTATATGGCCGTAAGTGTAGAACTCCAATTTGTTGGGCAGACATTGGAGAAAGACAACTAGCTAGACCCGAGTTAGTCCAACAGATATCTGATAAAATAGTAGAGATCAGGGAGAGGTTAAAGGTTGCGCAAGATAGACAAAAGAGTTATGCGGATAGAAGACGTCGACCTTTGAAATTTCAAGTAGGTGATAAGGTCTTGTTGAAAATATCGCCATGAAAAGGGGTCGTAAGATTTGGAAAGAAAAGTAAGCTAAGTCCAAGGTATATCAGACCATTTGAGATAACTGCAAGAGTAGGAGCAGTTGCTTATCGGTTGAAACTACCAAATGAGTTAGGTGGTATTCACGATACCTTTCATGTGTCGAACTTGAGGAAATGTTTAGCTGACGAATCAATTATTGTGGATTTGGAAGACATCGAGGTTAACGACAAGCTCGCTTATGTGGAAGAACCAGTTGTTATATTGGATAAAAAGACGAAAAGACTAAGAAACAAAAGTATACCATTGGTATTAGTTAAGTGAAAATTCCATAAAGGTGCAGAAATGACGTGGGAACCGGAAGAAGAAATGAAAGCTAAATATCCTCAATTGTTTTAGCGAGTATTAATTCCGAGGACGAAATTTCTTGAAGGAGGGAAGAGTTGTAAAACCCAAAATTTCGAGGAATAAATAATTTTATCTTCATTAATATTCTTTTCATTTTTTTTCTTTTTGAATTATAAAACATACACACGTACTTATATATATATATATATATATATATATAAATTAAATGAATAAAGAAATTAAAAGAAGTTTAAAAATCGGACCAAAAGTGAAAGAAAAAGTCAAGACATGGGTGAAAGTTGTAAATTCGCGATAGTTAAGGGGTTGGGTCAGATGTAAACAGGTCCAAATTAGAAGGACCTGTTTTGTAAATTCGTCAGATCTGAAATTTTCAGAAACTTGAAAACGACATTTCGTTTGAAGCTTCCTATTGGTCTGAATATTCAACTATTACGACAAAAAATTACATATACATGTAGAAAACACTTTGCTCTACATTTTTGCTTCAAGAAAACCGAACTTTCGTTGAGTTTCGAAAGAGAAATCGGAGGTTGAAGTTAGGGTTCGAAAAGCTTCGTTTATTGACGATTGGAGGTAAAATACTCAACCAAATTTCGAGTTCTTTATATGGATGGCTTCATTTTTAGATCCTTTATGAAACCTTAGTAGCCTTATATCTCAGATTTTAGTTTTGAATGTTCGATTTTGAGTTTTTTTATTGATTTTTGAGTGATTTTAAAACCGTAACTTTAAACGAGCGTAGGAGACTCAATACTTGATGGTTTTCATTGATTTTTGTTCCTATGGTTAAGGAAAATCATTTTCTAGAGTTTTTGTAAAAATAATCATCGAAAACGATGAAGAAACAAGGGCTAGGGGCTGTTTTCCGATTGCCGGTGCTGTTGGGCGATGTAGGAGAGTGAGAAGGAGGTGGCCCATTCTAGCCATCTGGGCTTGAGGCTGGCTATCTGGGCCAATTTTTGGGCCTTATTATTATGAGTTGTTTTATTTATTTTTTTGGATTTAAGATTTAGCCCATCTTGGGTGGGTGTATTTGGTTTGGGATTTTGGGTAATTAATTTAACCATGTCAAATCTAACCAATTAGTATACTATTCTATTTTATTACATTGAATAAGTTATATTGTTTAATTAATTTAATTTTCTTTAAAAAAATAGTATGTTATTTAATTAACATATTAATTTATTTTAGAGAATTAATAGTGATTAATTAATCTTTTCTTAAGTGGTTTATTAAATTGATTAGTAATTTAAAATGTTCTCTTAGTTATCGGAATTTGATTTTATCAGTTGTTAAGACATCTTAATATGAAACATAGGTCTCATTTAGTTGATGAAAGGATAAATCGACGTTAAGAGTTGTTATCAGACATAGTACTGAGAGGCTTCTTAAATTATTTTGATGATTTAATATTGAGGTTAAAGTGTCGTATTTCCGAGTTAATCAATTATAGAGATGCTTTAAATTAGAGAGTTTGATTTATAAGATCATAAAATGTTTATTTTGATGTTTTAAGACGTTGTCGAGTTTTAGTCATGGGGTTTGACTAAAGTTAGTCGGGGTTGACCGAGTTGACCAATGGTTGACTTTTGACATGTTTGACCCATGTGGATTTTAATGATGGATCAAATAGAGTTGTCTGAGGAATATTAAGATGCTCAGATACGAAGTTTGACTTTAGGTTGGGTCAGAATGACAATAGTTGACTTTTGTTGACTTTTTGAGAAATTAAGACGTTAATGAGATATTATGGTATGAAATGTGTAGGCATTTGGTCAAGAGCTATCGGTAACCAATCCATACGCAATCAGGTGAGTCTTCATGAGATTTCACTGGGATGCATACCTAAGTACAAATTATTTTTGCATGATATGAATTGTTGATGATGTGTACGTGTGCATGATATTTGAATTACATACATGTTATGATATATTTTGCATGTATGTTATTTTTGTGAATGGTTGCATGCTATGTGTTTAATCAATTTTCGAATAACTCTAGCATGCTATTCCATATTAAAGTTTTATGATTCAAGGGTGGGCATTTGACCAGTAAGTCACGACCAGTATAAAACACGACCCGGATAAGTGGGTGATCAATTAAGATTGACATATCAACCCAGGGCGTGTTTGTGACTAAATGAGTCATACCTGACTAAACATTATGAGATCTCTTATTTTTAGTGTTTTAAATATATATATATATATATGTATATATTTTTAAAGCTGTGACTTTTATTATAAAACATGCATATATGTCATATATATATATGTCAAGATATGATTTTATTCACGCAAACCATGAACTCACTGAGCTTTATAAGCTGACTATAGTATGCATCTCAGGGCCAGGTAGTTCGGGGTTGGATAAGGACAAAGGACACGCTTAGAGAGTTGCTAATTATCATCTTATTTTTTGTCTTTTGTTTAGCAGCGTTGTGTCGATCTTTTGTAACTTAACCTGGTATGAGGTGGGTTAGAACTTAAGTTAATTTTTGGTTGATTCAAAGACTTCCGCTGTAAACGGTTTAAACGGTTTTATTTTAGCCGTCTTTTGGAGTGTTTATTTAAGAATTTATTTCAGATTACGTAACATTTTTATAAAAAAAATGAGGGTGTTACAAGTTGGTATCAGAGCCGATCCTTGTACCATCGGGATGGTGGGGCAAACCTCATCGGGTATGATGAGTCCTCGAGAGGGGGTGTTTGTAACATCTTAGGCAAATCCCACATTGCCGATGACAAGGAGGAAGATTTTGGATAAGCCTGATGAGGACGTCAGGAGTTTAAGTGGGGTAGTTTGTAACAACTCATCCCACATGGATATAAGGTGAAAATTGTTAGCTCCTTTTAAGTCTCAAGTAATGGGCTACCAATAACTTCCACCATGGTTTTAAATTGGATTTGAAGTTATTGGGCCAGTTCGTTGCTCTGGGCTTTGGGGTGTTACAAAAATCACGAAAACTTTTATGTAAAACAATTTTTCATATATATAACAAATATATGAACAAGTAAGAACATAATACTAATACCTTTCACTTTTCAAGCCAAATTCTCTGTTTGCAAGCAACACATTAAACCCAAACATGTTTACACTACCCAGATTATCATAATGCCACTTTTAAACCTTTCGAATCAAATAAGGTTTATTCAAAGTTTTAGGCCAAACCTGTTATCTCTTTCTCAATAACATCCAGACTATAATTTTCAATAAGAACCCTGACCCTAAACCTTTAAATCACAAAGAAATAAAGATTCCAAACCATGGTAATCGTAAAGGATATTAGTAAGAGTTATATTACATAACACACATACAAATGTCACCCTTATATCCAAATATACACCTCTCCTTGATATGTCACCCTTATCCCATGGTAC
>NC_037544.1:9423738-9425914 GCF_001531365.2 Cynara cardunculus var. scolymus
TGTATATACATTCATACAAAAATATACCTATACATGTACCTCATTATGCATGTACTTATATCCACATATTTAATGCACACTTAGTTATGCATAGAATTTCGTATACTAGCATAATTAAATATAACAAATAATCACGTATTTATTACCTCAGGTGACAACCAAGATCTGGTTATCACACCAACCTTATTCCAATCATTTGATATTAGCATATCAAAATACAAAATTATGTTAAAAATAGCATATTAACAGTTTTCAAGCTCCCCACGTAAAAATACCATACAGTTCTGTTTTATCACTATCAAATGATAATTTAAAATAAAAACTCACCTTATAGAACCCAGAGAAGAAGACTGAAAAAATAATCAATTAACATGTTTTAATCACAAAGACTTCTTCTTCTTTTCCTTCTGCGGTTTCTGTTTCCTCGGCTCAAAGAACACATACACATAAGTTTTCTTACCAAATTTTTTTTACCATTCCAATGAGATAAACAAAATATCTCATCTAATAACATGCATAAACAATATATAAGGCGGTGGTGATTTATAAACATATTAAGGATATTATCAAATGAAACCCCTAAACCTTCTGCCTTTAATAAAAAACAACCCTGAACTTTATAACCGATAAACCTGGTTATCACATTATCCTCCCCTTAAAAGAAGTCTGTCCCGAAATTCATTCAATCAAACACTTGAGAATATTTAGCTCTCATCTCAGTCTAGTTCCCAAATAGCTTCTTGGCCCTTATGAAAGCACCAGTGTACTTTCACCAGACTGATTTCTTTATTCCTCAATACCTTTATCTTCCGGTCAGTGACGGCCTCTGAGGTTTCCACGAAGTTCAAATTGTTATCATTTAGAATCTCATGTAGTAGTATGTCCATATTTGGATCAGCCAAACACTTTCGCAAGTATGAAACATGGAAAGTGTCGTGAATAGTGTCGAGTTCTTTAGGTAACTCTAACTGTTACGCTATTGTACCAACCCTTTTACAGATTCTGAACGGCCCAATGTACCTTGGACATAGCTTATCTTTTTTCCTAAATCGTACAATATATTTTCACGGAGAAACTTTCAACATCACAAAATCTCCTACTAGAAACTTAATCAGTTTTCGGCGTCTGTCGGCATAACTCTTTTGTTAGTCCTGAGTTGTCTTTGTTTTTTCTCGGATTTGATCTATCTTTTCAGTTGTTATCTGAACAATCTTTGGACCAGTCAACTGTTTTCCCTCACCTCATTCCAATGCAACGACGTTCTACACTTTCTGTCATACAAAACCTCATACAATGCCACTTGGATGTTGGAATGATAACTATTATTGTAAGTAAATTCAATAAAAGGAAGATGATTTTTCCATGTTCCCCCAAAGTCGATGATACAAGATCTTAACATATCTTCGAGGGTCTGCATTGTTCTTTCACTCTACCCATCAGTCTGAGGGTGATACGTCGTACTTAGCCGTATCTAAGATCCCATGGCTCTCTGAAAGCTCTCCCAAAACTTTGAGGTAAATCGGTTGTCCCTATCTAAAACAATTGATAAGGGAACACCTTGACGAGTCACTATTTCCTCGATGTAAATCTTTGCAATAATTTTTTTTAATCGGTAGAAAGTGCGCATATTTCGTTAGACGATCTACGTGTAATGTGTAATATGTAATGTGTAACTTATGAATGGTGTGAATTAATGAACAATTGTTATATATGAGTAGCTTATGAATATTGTTCACCAATGAAAATATAACTTATATGAAAATGTTCATTAGTGAACACATACATGAATGTGTACGTATGTGTGACTGTTGAACAATGTTCACCAATAAACAAGGTGTCAGTGTGAACAATGTTCATCATTAAATATTGAGTGCACCCTCATTCATTTTGACTGCTACTATGTTCATATTGATCATCCATATTATATGATACGCTAGCCACAACGAACTCGTTCGATTAAGAATGTTAATTGTTGAAATTTTATTGATTATCTCTCAAAATACGTTCGTTTATGAACAATCACAAACAATATAACTTAAAACACATTGATAATTTCAAAATGGCTAAATTCAAGGAGTAATGTAACTCTCATTTAAATGTACTAAAGTAATACAAGACATAATCTTACTATTTTGCCTTTAATCATTAATTATATAGGAATCTATGAACTATGGTA
>NC_037544.1:9427449-9429351 GCF_001531365.2 Cynara cardunculus var. scolymus
TAATAATATATATTTTATATAAGAATAATAATTAAGTATTTTATTAAAACCCAAAGATTATCCTAATTATATTTTAGATTTTTTATATTTAAAATGAAACATTTATCTTGTATTTGATCTGCAGTTAGTTATACGAATTCAAGCATGAAGCTTTAATAAGTTGTAGTTATGCACAATTTGTTTGTAACCTTGAATTTTAAGTAATATGCAATAATAAACAGTACTGCGTGCATAAGAAATGGTTTTCAAGAGTTTTTGTCAAATGCTTTATAATATAGTATAGATATGGTTGGGTTCATTGAAAACAAATTTTAGGTTGTAAACTACTAGACAGATCTAGATCATTGATCAAAATTAAGAAAGTAATCAATGTTTAAACATAAAGCGTTTAATTGAGGTTATTAAAAGTAAAAATGTAATTAATTTCAAATTTGAATCATAGGCCTAACTTATTTGAGTTTTTATTTTATCAATTAAAAAACTTATACCCCTTCAATTTTAGATTAAATCCTATTAAAAATAACTAATATTTTAATCAAGCAAATTACATCATAAAATCGAACATTTCATTCTTTCGATTTGACATCCATCTTGATCTAGTTTTTTTAATTGTTTTTATGTGTTGGCATATCTGTGTCGGGGTCATTCAATTTACAAAAATCTTAATCGAACCTATATTYGCTCAATGGATACAATTTGCTATCTAATTTCAACAAACTATACAAACCATAATCAATGTTTATATTAGGAAACAATAGAGCTATTTGTTGACAATTATCATGATTCATTAATTATAATTAAGATATATATGAAAGATGATAAGTTTAAGTAATTATGCTCAAGGCTTTAGGATTAGGAAAAAAATTAAATCAGATATTTACTAGACTAGATGGACGACTAAGATTTGCTTATATAGTTTGTTATGAATGGATGGTTTGTAAATKAAACATCCCCTATATATAGGGTTGTTTAATTTGGAAACCATCTAATTATAACAGACTATATAAACCATAATTGTGATAACTTGATCCTAGTTATCACCCGAGGTAATTAATATRTGATTATCTGATTAAATGTTTATGTGATAGCATGATAAATTGTTATATTTAATCATGTTAGTGTGTGTGTGGAAATTATGNTGATTATCTGATTAAATGTTTATGTGATAGCATGATAAATTGTTATATTTAATCATGTTAGTATGTGTGTGGAAATTATGTGTATACATATATGAGACTATGTGCATGTATATGTGATTATACACACATGCATGTTATGTGAATACATGGTGTGTATGGATGTAAGCATATACATATGAATGCATGGTGTGTGTGTGTGTGTGCATATAGCTATAATAACCGGATCCTGGTTATTACCCAAGGTATTTAACACGTGATTATTTAAATAAATGATTACGTGATTGCAAGATAAATCAATACATGCTAGTATGTGAAGTTGAGTATTATTTGAATATATATATATATATATATATATTCATTTGATGCATGCATGTGCTATGTATGTATGTGTGAGTGTGCATGTGGGTAGCATGAGGTAGATAAGGGGTGGGGGAAGGCGGTGTAGCCGACCTTCCCTATTTGGAAGGCATAAAAGAGGCTTAGCCTCTTCATTTGTTGACCCCTGCTATTTTTTAGAGGAATTGAGAGAGTTTTAAAGAAGTGATTGTCCGGTTTGCAAAGAGAACGTGATTTCAAGTTGATTTCAAGTGTCAAGTTTCAAAAGGGATCGATTTCTAGCGTTTTGGTTTCCAAAAGCTTTATAAGGTAAGTGGTTTCTAAATCTTTTGTATAAAGATTCTACTGGTTTTATTTGCATAATTYGTATTGTTCTTATTTGGAAAGAAACCATGATTATTTTGTTTAAGTGTTTATCCGGACAAAG
>NC_037544.1:9429451-9431442 GCF_001531365.2 Cynara cardunculus var. scolymus
CCCTACCCTAGCCCAACCCACCACTAACCACCATGTCACTACTGTCGTTGTCATACCCCCTAACCTAAACCCCCACCCCCACACCACTATTGTCGTCCTCGCAACCGACACTTACTTGCACCCCACCCGATCCCAATCCACCACTAAACACCATGCCACTATTGTTCTCGTCATACCCACCCACTCCCATGCCCCAACCACCCGACCACTATACCACCACCATCATCATTATAGCTACCGCCTGCTACCTACCCCCACCCCACCATCTTGCCCCACCCCGCCTCACCTTACCCTACTCCAACCCACCACTAACCACCATCCTACCACTATAGTCGTCATAACTACCATCCTGTCACCCACTGTCCCACTGTAGCCCCACCCCTATCACCTCACCCCACCATGCATGCCCCTAACAACCCCCACCTATGAAACAGGGGTGGGGCAGGAGTGGTGGGGGCGCGGTTGGGGATGCGTATAGGGTTCGAGTGGAGGTGGGGCAGGGTGATAGCTATGACGACAACAATAGTGACATGGTGGTTGGTAGGGTGTAGGCGGGGTGATGGGTGCGATAGTCCAAACAAAAACGATTGTTCCAATTCTTTTGAGAGATTTAATTCGAATTCCTACAACCAAATGTGTGGTCAAATTCCATTCCAATTTCTTCAAAGTCAAATTCCTTTGATGGATTTCAATTTCATCAAATTGCATTATGTGAACCAAACACCCCCTTAGTAGATTTCATTTTGATATTCTAATTATTAATAAAACAAATTATAAAAAAATGTTTATTTATTACATGTTGAAAATGCCTTTCCTTTTAAGACCAAAATGAAATAATTAAATATAACTTGTTAAGTAATTTTAAAATAAAATATGCCAAATTGGAATTAACGAGTCATGTTATGTCACTTTAGCAAGATCAATCGGTTGCCTGCTAAGAAGATGATCCAAATTCTTTTTTTTTTGAGGGGGGTTAGTTTGCATAATTGAATTTAATGAAATTGAAATCCATTAAGGGGATATTTGGTTCACAGAATGGAATTTGATGGAATTAGAATGCATCAAAGGAATTTGATTTTGAAGGAATTGGAATGAGATTTGATGGAATTTGACCATGCATTTGGTTCATAAGAATTAGAATAAAATCTCTCAGTAGAATTGGAACAATCGTCTTTGTGTGGACTATCTCATCCATCGCCCCCCACACCCTACCAGCCACCATGTCACTAATGTCGTCGTCACAACTATCACCCTACCCCCGCCCCCACCACTCCTGCCCTACCCTATTCCATAGATGGGGGTTGTTGGGGGGAAGGCAGGGTGGGGCAAGGCAGTAAGGGTGAGGCCAGAGTGGGGCAATGGATGGCAGGGTGGTAGTTGTAACGACTATAGTGGTAGGATGGTGGCTAGTGGTAGGTTAGAGTAGGGTAAGGTAGGGCAGGGGTGGGGGCGAGGCAGGACGGTGGGGTGGGTAGGGGTAGGTGGCGGGGTGGTAGCTGTAACGATGCTAGTGGTGGGATAGTGGTTGGGTGGCTGGGGGTTGGGAATGGGTGGCTATGATGACAACAATAGTGGCATGGTGTTTAGTGGTGGGTTGGGGTAGGGTGATGTGCGGGTGAATGGCGGTTGTGAAGGAGACCATAGTGGTTTGGGGGTGGGGGGTTAGGTTAAGGGCGGCGGGATGAGGCAGTGGGGATGGATGACAACTGTAACGATGACAGTGGTGGGATGGTGGTCATGGTGGCTGGGAGTGGGAGGGTATGATGATGATAGTAATGGCATAGTGGCTAGTGGTGGGTTGGGGTAGGGTAGGGTAGGGGAGAGTGGCAATTGTGATGACGACAATAATGTTGTGGTGGTGGGGGTTATGTTAGGGGTGTGACAGTGACCGTAGTAGCATAGTCATAGTAAGGATGTATAGTGAGTGACCAAAGGGTGGGTGGGTGTGATGACAACAGTAGTGGCATGATGGTTAGTGGTGGGGTAGGGTG
>NC_037544.1:9431647-9458679 GCF_001531365.2 Cynara cardunculus var. scolymus
TGAACCAAACAAAGAAATTGGAATTTGGTCAAAGGAATTTGTCATTCCAATTCCATCAAATTCTTTCGAATTCCGCAAACCAAACGGCCCCTTAAGTAATTTGACCTTGAAAGAATTGAAATAAAATTTGACCATCCATTTGGTTGGTAGGAATTGAAATGTAGTCTCCTAAAAGAATTAGAATCTTCATGTTTGTTTGACATAATTTAGCTTCAGAATTAGACTGAAATAATAATAAATGACCAAAATATCATTTTATTACATTAGTGGCGGGGTGGATGGCAATAGCGACAATGACCTTAAGTGGCATGGTGGTGTACGAGTAAGAGTGGGGGTGGGGTCGAGGGTTAGGTGGTGTTGGTTAATTGAATGCAAATGAATAAAATTTAATTCATTCACTTATGCTAAAGAATGTTGAAATCATTAATCTGTAGAATTTAAATGATTCCATCAATTTCAAAAGGTGAACCAAACAAGAGAATTTGAATGATTTGTCATTCCAATTACTTTGAAATCGCATGGATTCCATGAACCAAATTGCACCTTAATGTTTGTAAAATTTACTTCTAAGCCACAAAATGGAAGTTAGAAAAATGGTTTCCAAATAGAAATAATGACAAAGTTGATTTTAGTTTTAATATCTAATATAAAATAAAACAAAGAGTAAACTATTCGTTTTGTCCATGTGATTTGTTATGTTGCAATTTTTCTCCCCGTGCTTTTGATATTACAATTTTTTTTCCATGTGGATTGATATTTATTGTCGTTTTTGTCTATGAGACTAATTTCATCAATGATTTACCTTTATGTATAAGAGACAAAAAATACAATGAATATAAGCCAAAAACGAAAATAATAATTTTAAAAGTATAGAGACATAGATTGCAATTTTGAACATTATAGGAATGGAAAAGTAGTTTACTCTAAAAAACGTCCATTTTTGTTTTTTAATTGTAAGGTTGTTTTAGACCGAGTTACATTTTTCCTCCATGTAGTTTGGTATTTTTTTAACGAATTTTGTTCTTATTTTGAACAAGTAATGAAAAACATTCTCTTTTGATTACATTCTTAATGAGTTGGGTCTCTATAGTTGCAGTTTTTTTTAACGAGTTAGGGACCTAACTCGTTAAAGAGTTACCACTACAAGGACCTAAGTTGTTAGTTATTTAAAATAAGGACAATATCCGTTACAAACACCAAGTTACTGGGACTAATAATGTAATTAACCTTTTCTATAAAAAAATCAATGGTCTAAATGTCATGATACGTGTCGTCGTAGCTTAAACTTTACACCATGGCAATGATGCAATGTTCTCTAAAATGTGACATAAGACGAGAAATGTGTATGTTACATAAGAATTATACATATATATATATATATGTTTTTTATATATTGTTTGTTAGATAAGGATATTAAAAAATTATGTTTATATTAGAATAAGAAAATTTTCCATATCCATACTGTATTATAAAGCAAATCGGTCATACTCTTAAAATACAAAACTTTATGAATAAGATACCATAAATCAATGAAAATTACTTAAAATTCAATATTACAACTTATAGAGGCTTCCATACAAATTCTAATGCACAATAACCATGATCACCACACTTGTTCCAATGTAATCCTAACGCTTGTTCCAATTTGATCCTAACTAATGTCCCTAGAATCTCCCATCAGATGAAAGGTGCTTCATGCGCACCCTGATCGCAACCACCCGAAAACTGATAACCATCTTCGAAAACCTTAGCGTGGTGATTCCCTCTTCTCTTCTCCTTATCATCATAGGAATGTGTAAGGAGTATGATGTCTTGGAGAGCTTTTGATGGAGGTTGCCATATTCTTGGGTAATATACGCCTACATAAATCCATGTTCTATCACTAATTCCCTCCTCCCTCCGAGATCAGATCCTCCATTACACATTCAACGTCTTTGATTTCCCTTCCATCTGTGTTGACTTTGTTTCCAGGGTTTTTATTAGTGGGTTTTGCGTTTTTGTAAACTGTTATTTTGGGCTTTCAATTTTGCTTATATGCTTTATACGATTTAATCTTTACTACTGTTGGTAATGCTACATTTGGATTTCTTCTGCTTATGTTGTTATCTAGGTCTCGATAGCTTGAATTGATTAACATATATCCTTTTGCATGGAATCACAACCATGTGCCAAATGCGGTTTGCTTTTTCCATATAAAACAATGAAGAAATCCAAGAGATAATCTCTACAACAAGCATTATGAAACATTGTTAAAAAAATTATAATATCATATGACACGCCTCATAATTTTGCCCGTAATACACATGATGTATAGATCCTTAAAGATCATTCTTTCATGGTTCAGTGACTGTCGGTACCTTGAAGTTTTCACCATGTTTCCTGGTACAAATTGAATTTATACATAGACAAGTAAATATCACTCGGTTTGGTGATGCTTTATTTGTGTTTTTTTATTATCAAATAGAGCACCTTTTTGTTGTTGGCTTCGTCTTACTAGATATTTTCTTGAACCTGATTTGCAGTAGAAATCATGTACTAAACCAACAGAGTTGGGACATTTCCTTGGTATTTATTCCATATTTCCATCCATCCAAGATCATTTAAACCTCATCTAGGCTTAAGATCCAAGTCTCAAGTTCAAGATCCAAGTGTTTTTCCCCATCTCCAAGCCTTCTTGATTTTCTAGATTTTCATTAAAACCTAATATTGTGAGTTCATTCTTTACTTTTATAAAACCATATACATGTTAAAATGATGTCTTTTACTTCTTCTAAGTCTCCATTTTAAGTATTTTTGCATTTGGTTGATTTTAGACCATTTAGGTCAAATTTGGGAATTTGGGGATTTTACATATTTTGATGAAACAAACGTTGGGGATGGTTTTAAATGCTTGAGGAACATTTTTTTTTCAATGTATGTAGAAATTTGGAACTTAAAACAATGATGTTCTTATGTTTGAAACTTTGTTGATAATTTGGGATTTTTCCTACTTAATGAGATTACGTATACAAGTGTTTCTATAATGGGTAAAGCTTGATATATCTAGATAGATATATATTTATGGCTAGAATGAAATGGATCTATCGTCATAGAAGTCGGTTCTTATGAAATGTGAAGGAATGACACCCTTATTTTTAAATTATAAATAGACATTGTGATTATTATGTAATTTCTAGGTCATTCCTTTATTGTAACTGAAAAATAGGGATTGCGATTATTAATTAATTTTCAAGTGAACGAGCTTATGATGACCATTGACTATTAGACTGGATTTGGTTGATGCAAATGGCTTTATGCCTATAAGTGATGCTCTAACAACATTAGTTTGTGGCTTACTTATATATTCCATTACAACAAATGAAAATTTGGTCTCCCTTGTCATCTTTGGATGTTTTATCCCCTTCCAAGGGCAAGTGTGAGTAAGTTGTACAAATAACACGATTAAAGCGATGTTTTTCCGTCTTAATGGTTTATAGCTTTATTCAATAATTGTTTGTTCTCACTAGGCGTTAAGCCTAACACTTTTTCTTAAATGACATGTATATCAGGTTCCCTTAGCGGTGAGACTCCTAAATCATGAGGGGAGCAATTATTGCCAATAGTGGCACTTTTGGTGAATTACTTATGTGTTGAAAGGAATTATTTTGGAAAGAAGATAGAGACACCCGTCTATAATCTAGACTTAGAATAATTTAGGTTAGTAGATTGTTATTTATCTTCTTTATATTTGAGATTGTAAATGCTATACTATTTTCCCACTCTTGGGTGATTTTATATTTCATAGGTTTTACTTCCATCTTAATATTCAACTTAAATTATCTCCTATTTTAAGGGTGTTACACTGCTTCATATCTTTAATTTTTTTTGTTTCTCTTTTTGCGGGTAAAGCCGTCAATTTGGAGTGTGCAATTTCTTCTAGATATTGAAATCGATTTTGGTTTTCTCCAAGATTTCATGTAGGTAATCTTTTTTTGTCTATATATCCTTGTTGTTATTCCATATTGATTTAGTGCCTTTTTCTTTCATTTTATTTGAATTAGTACATGGGAGAACTTAATGCTTGATTTCTATTTGTGCTTCATTTCCACTATTTTCTAATTAGTCATAGCTCATAAAATAGAGCCCGGTAAAGAATACCACATGGTCATTAAATTTCTTCGGTCAATGAAATGATGAGAAACAACAAAAGTGAGCCTTTTTTTCATACAAAGATCAATTGGGATTTGGTTTGTTTCTGTTATTTAATCTATAGGTTGAATAATCTTTCCTCATCCTTATCCATATAAATAGAGATTTAATGAGGTGTTTGGTTAGAGGTATTAAATAGTCATTAATGAGACTGAATATAAAAGAAACTGTTTGGTTTTATATACTATCATGAGCTCATTCCCCCACAAACACAATATTTCATTCCTGGTTAAATTGGGGGAGGAGAGTGAAAGTTCATTTCCATTCCCATTCTTTGTCATTTTCATTTTCATTTTCATTCTCATTTTTATTCCCCTGCTCGAACCAAACATTCCATAAATGTGGGACGAGGATTAAATCAATTTTGTGTAGAGAGGAAAATAAAAAATATGGGCGATAAGCTTATTTTAGTTATTTATTTGCAGTAACCATAAGTGAAATAGAGTAAAGAAGGAAACAACCAAAAAAGGGCATCAATTGTATGTGAAGAGAATCCAAGACAAGTGGATTAGTTGAACTAATAGCACATATCTGAATCAAATATGTTAAGATTGAAAAACATAATCTTTCAACTATAAAGCGTGGGATATATATATACCTTAAGTTCAAAATAAAACATCGTGAAGCATAAGGATAAGAAATGATCCTTCCATATGATTGATTGGATCAATCAGATTGCTTAAGTAATAGCATATTTACGTAGCCTGAGGGGAGGTGACGTGTTGCTAGATGCTTACCACCATTTGTGTTACTGTGTATCGTTTGCAAGTGAGATAGTGTAAGTTATTATATGTCCACGACATGTGTCACACAGGGATACTACTAGGGATTATGTAAAACCGAGATATTTAGATAAATGACCTTAAACTTTAATCAAATTTGTTATCTCTTGATGAATATAAAGTCTTTCTTCTTTTAATAGGTGATAAGGTCAGGGATTTAATTAAAGTTTTATTTAAAGTTATACACCTAAAAACCCAAAACCAATACTCATGAGTCACAATGGCCTTAATCATCATTGGTGATTATACAATAAAAAACAAAATAAATGTTAGACAAACTCAATATATCTCATTCACAAGTAGGGTATATAGAGATCAAATGTATATAGACCTTTCCTCTACTCCCAAAGAAAAGGTACGTTGTTTTCATGAAGACCTAGGCTAGCAAAAAAGTTTTCGTTATACAAGTGACAACTGACAGTCAGATTTGTTTTTGCTTATTATGAAGATTGATAGTGACTACTCTATTAACAATTAGGCAACCATCAACATTGCAAAAGTTTTGAACAATACTTATTTTAGTCTGAAGAAATGATCTTGACTTAAATACTGTCATGAAGCTTTATACAACAATTTGTTTCGAACACATTTTTATATATTAGGAGAGGCAAAAAATGTCCAAATTATTTACAATATGGCTTTAAGAACTTAACCTCAATAAAAGCTTATTGGTGGATGTTGGTTTTTAACATAATAACATGCCACCAAATAAATGAAAACCTTAGCATATATATAAGCCATGAAAACTACATTTAAGGAAACAAGTTATACCAAATCAATAAAAAGCTATTAACCAAAATTACGCACAAAATCAATTTCTTTATTTTATTATAATTAATAAAAGAAATTCAAGGTAATTTGCATTCTAACAATCTATTTGGTTAAATACAAGAAATAACAATGTTATTTTTAATTATAGTATCATATTTTTATTTCTTCTTAACAACAATGTACTTTCAAGGGGTTCTTACTAAAACATTGTAATTTCATAAATCTAATGACTATAACAATGGATAAACGATTATCATTTAAACGGATTATCTCATTATTTACTTTGTTTGTGTGGTGCAACTAGATGAGTTTCCGTATGCACATTATAACATTGTTAAACAAATATATCTAATAAATACTCATGTACTTCATTAGATTGGTCACCATGTAAATTACGTGAAACCAGTGGCAGGTCTAGGATATTAACGTATTGAGGTCGATATATAGTAGAGACAACATATATCCCTAGCATAAAGATCTATTGAGATAGATCTAAGCGCTTGATTGGATTAAGATTGCATATATACATTGGCAAGATCTTGAAACGCTTCAAGATGGAGGGTTCCAGGAGAGGAAAATTGATAGTGGTACATGGTATACAACTGATCAAGACTCAGTCCTAGTACTAAGAAGACATGAATCGTATGAAGGGTGTTCCTTACGCTTCAGGCATCTGTTCAATCATGTACACCATGTTATGTACTAGACCGGACGTCTCCTATGCCCTAAGCATGAAGAGTAGATACCACTCAAACCCAGGTGATGCTCATTCTTGATTATTCTATACATTAACATTTATTTCTTCTCTTTTTAGGTAGTTTATTTCACCTTGAGCCTTATCTTATGTTATTTTCCTTTTATTGTGTCATGAAGCTAATTGATGTGATTAACATGTTTTATTACAATAAGTAGGTTAATTATACCTTGTGGGCAGACATTTTATCTTCATGTAATGTTGTAGCATTGGTGTAAAGCTTAATATAAAGTGCTTTTTGGATTGCTTAATGCAATGAGCTGCTGGATACATATGAAAATAAATTTTTTGGAGCTTGGTGATCAAGTTAGATAACTTTTATGAAGACAAGATGGAGATTGTACCTTTTGTACTTGGTTGGACAATTTGGTTAAATTTATTACTTTAATGTTGAGTTTTGTTAAACTTTGTTCCTAAGTTACATTTATTTTCCGTATTACCTCCCTCTTAGGAGTAGTATAAATAGAAGTTGTAGGTTATGGTAATATAATCCAATATGATTATGTTTAATATCTTGAAGTAATATGAAGTACTTTTACTTTATGCTTTTATTTCGCGTTTAGTTTAATTCTCTATCTTGCTTTACATTATTCATTGCTACATACTTGCATTTATTTTCTTTACATTCCATGCAATTTACTTTCAACAATTTATTTTTAGCCATTTAAATTAATGCACTTACTTTCTATCATTTATTTTTCTTGTAATTTACTTTCCATAATAAGTAGTTAATTCCATTAATTTGGGTGTGAGATAAAGGGTGAGATTTGAAACCGAAGGAAAGTGAATGTTGTTTCGCAATAACAAGGTTCCACAATTTAATTCAAGTTTTATAATCCAAAAACACTCTTGACAAATTGACCATTTGAAAGTGTTAAAATGCCGTGAACTCAGTAATGAGCCACTGGATGCACGTCAATTTGAATGATATGGGAAGTAGACTTGGAAAAATTATTAATAAAGGAATTTGTACTCTACGTTTTTCAAATTGATAATTCTTGATGGGTTGCTCGCTTATCAATGTGGTAAAGTGTAGTCGACTTAGGAATGAGCCACTAAAAACAGACCAACTTGAATGATATGAGAATCTACTCAGAAGAGTGGTTTTTAGACAAAAGAATTTGCTAATCTATATATTTTGAGAACATCATTAGACAATATCACTACTCTTAGTACCATATAGACATATGGGTTGAAAGCTATAACATTAGTGTAACGGTGGAAATCCGGAAGGAATACCTCAAAATAACTGGTGGAACTAGTTATGGCTGACTGCTTGCTGTTGCATTGCTACAATATTGTCTGCTGGAATTTGTGTTTATGTCTCCCTATGGGTCTTACACCCACGCTACCTTTTCTTTATTTTGTTATTTAATCAAGTTGTTAACTTAGACCAATCAAAGTCATCAAAACCATCACCTGAAACAATATCTTTCATTAGATTTGTATTAAGCTTTTACTACAATCCCTGCAGACGATACTCGGTATTCTATACCATTTTATTACTTGAAAGACGATATTGGGCTAAATGTATACTTGCTTTTGGTTCCTTTTATTTTACTGAGGGTCCATAAAAAGCTCATACCAAGTTTTTGGCACCGTTGTTAGGGATTGGTAAACTAAAAGTTTTTAGCACCGTTGCCGGAGATTTTTCTAACACCGTTTTAATCAATTGGAAATAGTGTATTCCAAGGATACACCACGAGGAGTTTCTCGACTTCGATCTCGATCTTGAGAGAACATTTCATCAAAGAAGGGGAACTCAAAGAGCATTATTTTCTCTACTCCCTCCCAATACCCAGTTCAAGCTAAAGAAATTTATTCAATGGTTACTACTAATCACTTTTGGTCCCTAATATTTGGGGTTCCCCTGTTTTCGCCTACGTATATGAGATATTTTAAGAAGTTAATCGACATTACTCGCCCACTTCTTGAAAACCCGTCGCCTCAGCCATCGCCACGTTTGGAAAATCCACCACCTGGCTTTGGATAAATACCACAGTTTCAGCCTTTTCCATTAAATCAACCATAACATGAAGATGATGTGGTTGATGATACATAATCTGAAAATAATGATCAACCAATGGTTCAAGCTCCTACCACTTAACCTGAAGTTTCTAAGAAGAACTAAAGATATGTTCTTACTGTAGGACGATCAGGAAAGAGATGTAGGTATCCAAGGGTATACAAATGCTAGCTTGCAGACCAATCGAGATAACTTCAAATTGTAGTCAAGATACATGTTTGTGTTAAATAGTGAAAGCTCCCATGATCAAGATAATGACAGTAAGAACAAGAGTATGAACAACCAAAGGTTTTGCTTTATTGATACAAAGATTGAAACTACAGAGCAATCTGCTTACAATGGATAATAAACTTGAATCGTTATTAAGAAAGAACGATATACCTATCTATATAAAGAATCAATAAAACAATTAAATAATGAAAATAGATCCTTTAAACATGAAAGTATAATCTCTATCTCTAATAGACTGTTAATAGAATCAGCATCATCCTCTTGGTCAAAGTTTGGATAACTCTGAACTCAAGGTCTTTAGACTTTGTCTTCAAATTTGACACTTATAAGCTCTTTGGGTCTTCTCTTGAATAACTCTGAAGATTAACTCTTCATACCTTGTACTTATGCGCCTAAGAAACTTGATACCCGAACTTTGAAGTCTTCTAATCCAAATATCTGAAGATAAGTCTTTTAGACTTAGACTTTGGCTTGTACGCACTCTTCAACTCAGATCTCTGAAATTCTGCGATACAGAGTTTTGAAGTCTTCTCTTCAGACATCCATCCTTGGTAAATTTAGAAGCAATCTTTCAGTTCTTTCAACCATCCTTGGTAAATTTAGAAGCAATCTTTCAGTTCTTTCAATCTCCCCCTCTGCTTCAAATTTCAAACCTTCTATCCACAAGGATGGGCATGAATTTCTCTATGATGGTCTATTTGTATGCAAGCTATGATTCAATTTCCCTTCTCATCCAAATCACTAGTTCCTTACCTTTGGCTAGTCTTCACAAGAGATAATCCTTGGTCTCTTGCAAAGCCTTTTCTCCAAGGAATTGTAAATCTGCTTCAAAGTGCTAGAGTTGTATTTATTCATGTTATACACTCTGAACAAAAATCTCCTTTTTAAGTTCTTGCAAATATACCAAGGTGGATCACACACAACTGTACCTGTGTGATAGCTCTCCAATTCACCTAGGCTTATGTCTGGTGGAATTAAGTGCACTCTATCCTTCTTGAGAGTCAAGGCCAATTGAAAATCTGCCATACCACCCATAGTGTTGCCCTGAGTATGCCATGGATGATAGCAGTAAGTCCTTTTCTAAACTTGACAACTTTATCTTCAAATGGGCCAACTTGTTGTAGAGTTGAAGCAAATCTTGAAGGTGGATGAACTAAAAGTTTGCTTCAGAAAACTTATAGATCTTTCTATCTTCTCTCTTAATTGCAAAAACTTAGTAGACAATGCTCCTCCATGTCCTTTGTTTAACATCCACCAGCTTTGTGATTTGTGATTTAGAGTATACATCCCTTCTCAACTTCCAATCTTGTGAGTAAATGCTTCATATTCCTCTTGAAGCCTACAGACTTTCTTGTGAAGGAATCCACATAAGTGATTACTCTGAATTCGTGCTCTTACATGAATAGATTCCAGAATTTGAATTCAAGGAACCATTCATCCAGATTTATTTGACTTATTTCTTTTTGTTTATGCACCTACTCTCGAACAACCTTTTTCAGATCTAGAGAGATGTAATATTCATAAGGTAGGAACACATCCTTTTCCAAAGCCTTTTTAGGATTCTCCTCCATTATCACCAGACTTAGGCATTCTTTGACCAAATCTCTAAGCTTAAGTTTGGCTTGGATTTTTTCAATGAACTTTTCTTAGATTTCAACTTGATGAGTTGAGGCATTTTCTGTCTCTTCAAGAAAGTGACTAAGTACTTCAAATGTGAATAGAGGCAACTTGGTGATTTTCAGAATATATCTCTCTAAAGAAGTCTTGAAGTATGGTTGTTGTACATTTATGAAATTTTCAAGTAAGAGGCTATTTTCAAATGTTTTAGAGAGGGGATCTTCAACATTAACCCTTGAGAACTTCAGATACATATCAATTTGCAAGTTATACAAGCCCAAATTTCTTATGTAGATTCCCATGGTCCTCCTTAGCTCCAATTCAGGCCAAGAGATTTCTGTCTTCTTGGAAATTTTTTAGCAGAAATACATGATCATGAAGCTTCAATCTTGAGAAGTCAGCAGTGGAGATTTGGCAAGCACAATTGTCAACCCTTATGATTTATAGATCTAGATAATCTATATAATTCACAGCAGCAAAAGACTTGCTCTAGAATTCAACAACTTTGATTATTAGATTGTCCATATTTAGTTCAATTCTCTTTCTCCTTAGCATGTTTACCATTTCAGAGTACATCATTTGGACCTCTCCAGGTCATTTTTCATCAACTTCATGCTCCAACAGCACCTTCTCCTTATGATCTGATAAGTACATATGGTTTAGGTTCGAAAATGAGACCATGGTTCCATCATTCTTGTATATCTCCAATTCATCATCAAATCCAACATCTTATTTTGAAGACTGAACTGTTGGTTCTCAGTCTCCTCTTGTACCCCCATATATCCTCCTTGAGTTTCTCCCTCACCTTCCCTTTCTTCCTCTTTTTCATTTGATCTAATAGGCTCCTCTAGCCTTAGCCCCTTCCCCTTCTCCCCCTCATGATCATCAGAATCATTCTGATCACCATGTTTCCTCTTTGAGAAGCCAACCTGCTCCTTACAACTTAGGTCTTGAAGATCTCTCCTTATGAGCATAGTCATGTATCTCAAATCAACCATGTCAGCCTTGACTTTATTTAATTGAGCAGCAGTGGCAAAGTCCTTAGTCTTAGGTATATAGGCTTTGGGAATGGTAGGGATGGGATTATTTGTTGAAGCAGATGGATCACTTAGGGGTTGACCTGGTCTTTGTGTTTGAGCTTGTGTTTGGGGGTGATCCATTTGAGACTACTTAAGGGTAGAGAGGTGGCTTAATATAGTAGCTTGGGTTTGAGCTTGTATCTCAATCATCTTATGAGATAGAATTTCAAAGTTCTTAAGAATGCAGATCTAGAACACTTGGAACTCCTTTTTGGAGACAGAGTTTGATGCCAAGTTCTTCAAGGTGATCTAGTTTGCATCCTCCATATTCTTAACAATTTTTAATTGGTTTTCTATGAGGATTACAGAACTGTCAAGACCAGAGATTCTTTCTCCCAAAATTTCTTCTATAAAGTCCACGCGAGCCTCCAAACTCCTAACCTATTGTGTAGCTGTCAATTCATTTATTTGTGAGTGAATCTTTGCAAATTCACCCTTACAATAGTCGCTAAAGTTGTTAAACTCTGTATTGGTGACTATTGTTGATATAAAACTAGGATCAACAAATGATTTTGTTTGCAATCCATACTTTGTGTAGGTTGGCATGTTGATGTGACTAACACATCATGTACAACAAATGTACTTATGTATGGGACTTTATTGATGTTCATCCCACCAGGACTTCTACCCAATCCTTGATCATCCCTAGAAGTAATGTCTATAGGTGTTGAGACAGATTGACAAACAACTTGTGTGGGTAAGTCACAAAGACTTGTGCAAGTGTTTGAAGGAATAGCAGTTTGAGGATCTGCGTTATGCTCAATATGAGATGGACTCTCAAACTCAATGTGTATGAAAGGAATGTGAGGAGGGACATATGTTTCTGTGTTTCAATATTGACTTCCTCCAAATGAAGATCCAATGATATATGAGCTTTTTGGCCCATGAGTGTTATTGAAACACCTCCTTTTTAAGAAGGAGGTGAGTGGCAGGGTGGGGTTACTTCGAGTGGTGGCATGATCTTACTGCCTATTTCAATATCTCCCACCAAGCAGTGTGGAGATATAAAATATGTGGGTGTCTGACTTTTTGTGGATAGGGTAGGGTCCTTTTGTTCTTTTGACCCTGATCTCACAACCTCTCTTTGATTTTTCTCTCTTCTACCCTTACTCTCCTTTCCATTTTCCCTCTCAGCACTCCAATGAGACTCACCCCTATGGGTCTCCTCCCCAACACTCATGTGTTTTGACCCCACACCTTTCATCCTAGTGGGGATTGCTTCTTGGGTAGGGTATGCCAATTTTGGCAGTCCCATAGAAACACAATAATCTACTAGCACCTCATTGTCAAACCTAATATATGCCCTTAGCTCCATAAGGAGGGGCATACGATTTTGGAAAGAAGAAAAAGGGACAGTGGATAACTCGAGGGAGTCCATGATGAAGTGTGGCTCCATCCTATCCTCTTCTCTGCTTGGTATTCTAGATTCCAAGTGCATAGCCCCTTTGACACACAGTTGAAGGAATCTTTGGAAGGGAATGTAGCCAGGGGGATTTGCAATATATCCCTTTATTTCTTCCATGAACAAGGACGCATAATCATAATACATGTTGAAGGCCAGCCCATGGAAGAACTTCAGAGTTGTCCTTGATAGTTGATCCACACTTGATGCCTTAGCATATAGGCACTTGTTGGCACAGGAGAGAAAGCGGTACCATACAAGAGGTAAAGCCTTCCTTCTAAAACTGCTCAACAAGGGTAGGGCATCTTTGTAGCCCAATGATATGAAGTCTTGGATCATCTTTTCTTATGAGGACTATTCATCAAAGTCTGTCTTGCCCTATATTCATCCTTTCCAGGTAGAGAGAGCATATTTCTCATAAGATCCAGATTTAAGGAGAAAGAATACCCTCCCACCATTGACACCAGTTTCTCTTCATCTTGATCATATGAGAGGTATTTCCACCATTGTTGGAGGTATTGTAGGGGCACATCATACTTCTTAGTGAATATACTTTTGAGGGGATAGGTTTTCAACATTTCGATCACTATTTGGTGGGTAGGCTTGAACTTTTCAGACTTGAGGTTCAAGGCACAATTGTTGTCCTTGATCACCTCATACTCGAACTCTGGTAGTATGGCTTTGTTTAGGTCAGGCGCCTGGGTGGCTCGAGACATGGCAGCAGTGGAGGTTGGGTGATTTCCACGAGCATCACCTACTTCCCCTTGGGATTCAGTAGGTACAGGGTGTCTGTTGCAAGATTTTTAGGTTGGTGTTCTTCATTTGGCTTTGCAACAGGGGCTAGGTCATCATCTATAGTTTGGAAAGATGAGACATTATGTGCCAAAGGAAGAGACACATGTTGATTCAGGGATACTTCAATGTTGCCAACCATGATTGAAGTAACCTCGTTGACCTCATTGTCAGAATCTGATGATAAAGACAATTTGAAGTAGGTTTTGGTTGTGTGGATGGATTTTTGGATGTTTGATTGTGAGTGAGCCATTTGTGCGATTGAAAAGGGTTTGAAAGATCGAAGGTAGGTTATTTCTTTGAGAGTTCTTGAATGCTTGTTCATAGGTTCGTATGAGTTCTTGAAGGCGAGAGAACTTTACCAAGTTATTTTCTCCCCCTTATCAAAAGACAAGTTGTTCATGACAAGATTTGTTGAGTTAAAGGAATATTTATGTGTATGTTTCTTGGATTATAAGTAAATATGAAGTTCATATTCTCAGAGTTGTGAATAACTCTGAATAGTTTATATTCAGAGATCTGGCAAGTATAAGTACTTAGCTAAAAACAACATTTTCACAAGTATGAACTACGAACTTTCAGAGTTTCGAGATTTCTCTAAAATGCTTTAAATTAGACTTTTAACTTAGCATAATTTCAACTTCTCAAAGACTGAACCAGAGTTAAACAGAGTTATAAAATAAGTCTGAAAAACAACGGTTAAAAGTTCTAAGTTGTACAAATTTAAACTATTTGATGTCTGAACGGAGGTATTTCAAAGTTTTAAGGATAAATCTGAAATGCAATAGTTAAGAGTTCTATAACTAAGAATTCTAAATGTTAGAAGTCTGAACTAGGGTTTTTCAGAGTTTTGGAAGACAAGTCTGTGTTGATCCTCTCTCTCAGTGATTTGTTGATAATCCATTTTACCTTATACGAAGTATTTTATGTTTCTGTCTTTCAGTTCCAGCAATCATCACTGAGTCTGTTCAGTGATCGCTGAGAACATGTAATGTAAATCCATCAGCGACATCGATACTTCAAGAAGACAAAACTCACACCAAAGAACCTTCAACAAAATTCGAAGACTAAAACTGAAGATTAGAGACTGGCGAGTACGTGATCTGAAGCGGTATTTAGTGATTACAACCTGGTCTACACATGTGTGAAGACTGCCCAAGCCTTAGCGAATGCTGAAGAGACCTTCAGGTTATTCTAGCATTCAGCGATCAAAAGAAGCTTGTTGGACACGATTGCTTTTGTCTTGTTCTTATACACACAAAGGACAAACCCATACTCTTTCTAAAGTATAGTACGGTACGGAGCCGATTAGTTGACTCTACTACCCACCAACTTTGTGAAAGGATGTCTGCTAATGAATAGGCTTTTGTACTATTCACTATAGCAAAGGACAAGTCTTTCTATAAAGGCTTGACACGTGTTCAAACCCTACTACGTTGCATTAAATGTGCATTTAATGCAATGAGTATAAATAGATGTATTTTATCTCCATGCAGAGATACTCTAATACTTACTCTTGAACTTTAACTTACGTTCATAAGTAAAAGAACACACATCTAAGAACACAATACGCTTATCTTCAAAAGCAAGTTAGAATCCCTTTATTGTATTCTAAATAGTTCTTACCCAAAAAGAACTTATTTTCTTCTAAGTCTTTTACAGCAAATCTTTTCTCTATTCTCTAAGAACAAGTGTGTAACTTAGATTGTTTAGATAGGTTATTCTTACCTTATCTTTCCGCAAACAATCTTGTAAAATATGTACATGGAGTCGGGGGAGAATGGAATTTGGTTTTTTATTTCACAAATGGGCATGCTGGATCATACATCTATCCATATATAGGAACTTTTGCTTGCATTGTCTTAATGAAACAGATTATATTTCTCGAGAAGTGCAAAATCGTAACTAATAGATTTTTAAATTTGAAAAGTTTATTGTGTTTCTATACATCTCCTCCTCTTCTACAAACTGTTATACACATCTTGTAGACCCTAATGGGACCAACAAGTTGCACCAGAGCAGTGTATTCTCTATTCTTGTTGTTTAGTTGTTTTTCTGTATTATATTATCTTTTTCTCTAGATAATCCTACTACTTCCAAATGGCTTTACAAAACACAAACACATACTTTCAAGATAATGGCTCTCTTACCAAACCACCCCGTTTTATCTGAGACAACTTTAGTATTCGGAAAAATTGGATGTCCCTCTTTCTGGAAGGCGTGGATCCTGAAATTCCACACTATATAGAAAATGGACCATATGTTCCATATGCTATTTCTCTGGCTGTTCCTGAAATAGCTACGACTGACACGATTCCTGAACGGCAGATTCCAAAGCTCCCTCATCAATGAAGTGATGAAGATAAGAACAAGATAACTATAGACACTCGTGCAAGGTCTATAATAGCTATGTCTCTTCCCGATGAGGTTTATCACTCTATGATGAAACTCAGAACCTCTAAAGCCATCTGGGACACTTTATGTGTTCAATATGAAGGAACCTCTCAGGTTCAATAATCTAGGAAGATTAATCTAGTAAGGCAATATGAAAGCTTTCTCTGTGGAAAGACTAAAACTTTGTCAAAAGTACATCAATGCTTTAACCATCTTCTTATAGATTTAAGGACTATAGGCAGGGAATATTCTAACTTTGAAACTTTGACAAAGTTTCTAGAATGTTTTCCTGAGTCTTGGGATACTTATTGCATGTGTCTCAAGATGTCTTACGACATGTCCTCTCTCTCTCAGCACTCTTTATGGGATACTGCTTAAGCATGAGTAGTCTGTCAGTTGAAAAGAAATCTGATTATAGATTCCAGGGAAATGAAGAGCTCTCCATTAGCTCTAATATCTGAAGATGCTTCAGTTGAAATCCCATCTTCTTCTTCTTCTCTTGCTTCTATTGTAATTACTGAGTTCGATTCTACTAACTCTGAGGATTTGTCAGAATCTGATCTCGCAGATTTTGATGAATCACTGCCGTTATTAACTAAATCTTTTAGGAGATTCTCCAATAAAAGTAACTTCCACAGATCTCCTTCGCTGACCATAAAGGAAAAGCCAAAGTCTGATAAGATAGACAAGGCTTCAGCAATCTGCTACAACTATCACTACAAGGGTCACTTTGTTGCTGAATGCAGGTCTAAGAAGGCTGTGACGCCATCTTCAAAAACCTAATCCTCCTTCAGCTCCAAGGATGATAAATACCTGAAACTGAAAGAGAAGTATAAGAAGATGAATAATTTCTAGCGAAAGGCCAAGGGTCTTGTCACTGAAGAGCAGGACTAGGCTGATTCATCAGATGAGGAAGATACGACCTATCTCTACTTAATGGCCAAAGATGTCAAAAAAGAAGCTTAAGAGACATCAATTTCTAATGATCCCTCATCATTCTCACCTGCTCAGGTATATCTCCTGAATCAACTCTCTTCTTCTTCCTCTTCTAGCCTATCAGCGTTAGACACGCTAACGGTGGACCTTTACAATGCCCTGAATGGAAAGTCTAAAGCTGAAATGCTTAATCTTAATCTTCAAGAACAGTTGAACATTTGTCATTCATAGATCAAAGAGTTGACTAAGGTTGAAGAAAACCTTAAGGATCAGGTCATTGTGAACCAAACCATCATTGTCGAAAGCGAACAGGCTATAGCTGAGCGTGAACAAGTAATTGCGGAACTCCAGGCTGAGAAGGCTACCATAGAAGGATGGTGCAAAGCCTCTATCAAGGCTTCAGAGATCATTAACGCTCAAATCCCTGCCAAGATAAAGACGGGTCTAAGATTCTCCGATAATCAGGAAGACAGTATCACTGACAGGTCCATGCTTAAGTTTGGTACCTTTGTCTCTTCCATTCCTGACACTTCTTCCTCTCAGTCTTCTTTTACTGAGAGTCATCTTGATGGAACTCCTGTTTGCAAAGACAAGGGTAGATTCATTGTCAAAGTACCTCTTCCCAAAAAGACTAACAAGTCAAATAGATCTAAATCTATTCCTTCAGCTTATAAACCTTCTTCTTCTTCTTCAAGGACTAAAAAATTTAAACCTTCTCAGAAATCTAAGTCTCAGCTCAAGGTGAATGCTTCACCTAAGGACTCCAAATCCTCAAAAGTTCCTCCTAAAACTAATAAGAAGGGAGTCCTTGGAGCTGGTCCCTCTTCAAATCAGGTACTTTCTGACCCTAAAGCTACCTTCAACTATAGGAAGTGTAAGCACTGTGGTGAAACTACACACATTGCCAGTAAGTGTCCTTCTGCCGCCAAGGCTGATCCACTAGCTAAGGGCAACAAAGTAGCTAAGGCTGAGAAATAAACCAAAACAAAATCAACCACTAAGGCTGCTAAAGCAACCAAGGTAAAGAAAACCACTGGAGCCTCTTCTTCAAGCTCAATGAAGACAACTACTAATGCTAAACCTTTAGTATCAAATGTTGTAGTTCCTTCCACTAAAGCCTCTTCATCAGGCTCAGTGAAGACACCCACTGACTCTATCTCACTAGCGTCAGAGGTTGTTCCCCTTTCCACTAAAACCTTTCCAGGTTTAGTGAAGCCATCTGTTGACGCTGGTTCTTCAGCCTCAGTAAATGAAGCCTCTAACATTGCTAGACCCAAATAGATGGTTACCAAAAGCATTTTTAAATTGTTCCCTTATGTAGGAAGTGAAAGGCATATGGTATCTAGATAGTGGACGCTCAAGGCACATGACCGAAGACAAATCCCTGCTCATCAACTACAAGGAAGAAAGAGGACCTTTTGTAACCTTTGGAGGTAATGGAAAAGGATATACCAAAGGATTTGGTATATTAACCAATGGTGCAACCACATTCATACGTGTTGCATACGTTGAAGAACTGAAGCACAACCTCCTCAGCATCAGTCAGTTGTTTGACAAAGACTACACAGTGAAATTCTCCAAGAATTCATGTTATGTCTATGACAAAGATGATAAGGTTGCCTTGACTGGTTCTCATCTAGAGAATGTCTATATCATCAATATGGATTCTTCTATCACTAGGAATAGCTATTTCTTCTTTAAAGCCTCGTCAGACATTAATTGGTTGTCGCACAAACGACTTTCTCACCTTAACTTCAAGACACTCAGTGAGTTTTCTAGAAATGATCTAATCACTGGTCTTCCTCAACACTTCTTTGCAAAGGAATATCTTTGCTCAGCGTATGAGAAAGGAAAACAAACAAGAGCTAGCTTTAAGTCAAAGCAAATATCTTCAGTGGCATTGCCTCTTCAGTTATTGCACATGGATCTCTTTGGTCTTGTCAATGTGCAATATATTGCTGGAAAGAAGTATACACTCGTCATTGTTGATGAGTATTCTAGGCATACATGGGTCTTCTTTCTCAGATTCCAAAATGAAGCACCTGAAGACATCATTTCGCTCATCAAGAAAATATAAGTGCTTAAAAACATTAAAGTACAATCTATTAGGAATGACCACGGTACTGAATTCAAAAATAGTATTATGGATAACTTCTTTGAGGATAAGGGATTTTCTCACAACTTTTTCTCAGTGAGAACTCCTCAACAAGATGGGGTCGTTGAAAGAAGAAATCGAACAATCATTGAGGCTGCTCGATCAATGCTCAGCGAGTCCCATCTCCCTACTCATTTATGGGCTGAAGCTGTCAACACCGCTTGTTTCACTCAAAATTGGTCATTGATCGTTAAAAGGTTCAAGAAGACATCTTATGAACTTTCCCATGGCAGAAAGCTCTCTATCAGACACATGTTTGGTTGCAAGTGTTATATTCTCAACAACCGTGATCAACAAGGAAAGTTCGATCTCAAAGCTGATAAAGGAATCTTTCTTGGATATTTTTCAGTATCCAAAGCCTTCAAACTATTTAACAAACGCCAGCAGACGATAGAAGAAACTATTTATGTCTCTTATGATGAATCTAAGCCAGTTAATTCAAAACCCATCTTAAATGATGAAGATGAATTAGAAAACTGGATGTTCTCTCATTATGGACAACTTGAAGCTTCCTTCAGCRTTCCTCTCAACACTGAAGCCCCAGAAGCTGAAGATGAACCATTAATCATTCCAGTTGCAGCTAGCCACACCAACATGTCTTTTCAAAGATCGTTGTTGTGCCCATTAGCTGTGTTCCTTCTTCTACTTCAAACAATGATCAATCAATGAATGAAATGCCTTCAGCATCAGTACCTATTTCAGTCGCTGAATCTGAGGCTCCTTTAGCAATTGCTCCAATCGCTGAAGACACTACATAGCTGAAGGCTCATCCACTGTTCCTGAACTTCTCTACTCAGATGATATTTCTCTACCAGCTCAGCGATGGACTAAAGACCATCCAATTCATCAAATTCTTGGTGATCCAGGTGAAGGTATTAAGACTCGTCATGGTCTAGGTAATATTTGTCTATTTGTCAACTTTCTCTTTTTATTTGAACCCAAGAAGATCAGTGATGCTATCTTAGACCCTAGTTGGGTCATTGCCATGCAAGAGGAGCTCATTGAGTTTGATAGGAACAAAGTCTGGTACCTTGTCCCACGTTCATCTGACAAGACTATGATAGGTACCAAATGGGTCTATCGCAACAATTTAGATGAAGAAAGTATGGTAACCCATAACAAGGCTTGACTTGTTGCTTAGGGTTATAGACAATAATAAAGAATCGACTATGACGAAACCTTCGCACCAGTGGCTAGACTCGAAGCAATTCAACTCTTCCTAGTCTTTGATCCCATAGAGACTTTAAAGTCTGCCAAATTGATGTAAAAAATGCTTTCCTTAATGGAAAACTTCAAGAGGAAGTTTATGTTGAACAACCTCTAGGGTTTCTTGACCCAAAATATCCAAACCATGTCTATCGTTTGGATAAAGCTCTTTATGGGTTGAAACAGGCTCCTCGTGCCTGGTATGATACCCTCTCCTTATTTCTTAGGAAAGTTAAAGGTCATGTCATTCTTGTCCAAATTTATGTCGATGATATTATTTTTGGTTCCACTAATCCCTCTTTATGTTTTTGATTCGCTGATCGCATGAAAAAAGAATACTAGATGAGCATGATGGGAGAACTAACCTTCTTTTTAGATCTCCAGATCAAGCAATCAGATAAAGGTATCTTTATCAATCAAAGTAAGTATGTTCGTGACATGCTGAAGAAGTTTGATTTATCAAATAGCTCATCTATGAAGACTCCAATGGCTCATCCACTCTCTCTTAACAAGGATCCAAATGGAAAGCATGTAAACGTAACTATTTATAGAGGAATGATCGGCTCTCTGTTGTATCTCACAACTAGTTGACTAGATATCATGTATTCTACTTGCTTATGTGCATGATATCAATCTGAACCTAAGGAATCCCATCTAATCACTATAAAACACATTTTCAGATACCTGAATGGAACTCCTAACTTGGGTCTCTGTTACCCCAAGGGTTCAGGTTTTGACCTAATAGGTTATTCGGACAGTGATTTTGCAGGTTGCAAGATCGATAGGCAATGCATCACTGGAGGCTGTCATCTTCTAGGTGGAAAGTTGGTGAGTTGGACAAGTAAGAAGCAAAACTCAGTGTCCACATCAACCGCTGAAGCTGAATATGTAGCCGCTGGAAGTTACTGTGCCCTAGTTCTATGGACGAAAAACCTGCTGAAAGACTATGATCTTTAGTTCTAAAAAATTCCTATCTATTGTGATAGCACCAGTGCTATTGCAATCGCAAACGACCCTGTACTTCACTCCAAGACCAAAATATAGAGATCAGATATCATTTTATCAGAGATCATGTTATGAATGGTGATATTGAACTTCACTTTCTACCAACTGATTATCAGCTCGTTGACCTTTTCACCAAGCCTCTTGATGAGACAAGATTTAACATCTTGATCAGCAAACTAGGGATGCTAAATGCTGAAGAATAATTTTCTTCAGCTATACACATCAATCAGTAAGTGAAATGATTCAGTGCTCTATCTCTATCACTGAACTCTTGAGTAAATGTATCTACTTTATTTAAGGTACGCTTACTTGTTTTTTTTCTTAAGACTTAAAACTATAACTGAAGCTTTCCTTCTTCAGTGATCAAAACGTTTTAAAAGTTTGTTTCAGCGATTCTTTCATTCGCTTAACATTTTTATGTAAGTAAATCTCTTTTATACTTATCATTTCTTAAAATCAAAATGATCACTGAACCTTTCTACCTTCAGTGATTAAAATGTTTTTAAATGTCAATTTCAGTGATTCTCTTATCACTAACCCTGAAGTCCTTATGAAAATAAACTCTTCTAAGTTATTTTCAGTTCTTAAAATGAAACCACCACTGAAGCTTTTCTTCTTTAGTGATTAAAATGTTTTAAAAGGTTTATTCATTGATCTTCCTATCACTGAATGTGACTATTCAAATTTCTTAAAACCTTTTCGTTTTAAAGGAAATAGTTAATGAACCATCTTAATGACGATATTTTCTGTTTATACGAGATGCTTTGAGACGCACAAAAGGGTTTGACACACGTGACCTACTTTATCTTCCATCCAATCATGGATGAGAACGTGCCATATTTCTCATCATGGTCTTTCCTCAACCGTCGTGTTTTTTCTCTTTCCTACTTTGCTTCTCTCTCCTTCTACCTATAAATATGGGATCTCTTCCCTCATATTTTCTTTACACTTACAAAATCTTTGACGACCCTCTGCTAAAAAGAATTTGCAAGCAAGAACTCAAGAACACTAAGAACTCGAATCCTTCAATCTTCTTCTCAAACTACTCAAAGGTCGATACTTTTTTATTTGTTTAAACATAGATCTGTTCTTTTTCTTTCTAAGAAACATATGTTTGAGATTTTAAGAACGTTGTTCTCTTAAAACAAAAACATAAAGATTAATAACACATTCTTATTCTTGGTTATAATCTTGTTTGTTGATCCCAGATCTCTCAATAACACTAATAATCGAATTAAGAATAACCAAATTATAGTGTTTTTAATGAACAAAGTGATGAACACTCAAGAATAAATTATGAACATTAAAGAACAATCTTGAGTGTCAAAGGTTTCACTTTACTAATAAGAAAAACGTAAGAGTGACATTTAATACAATAGGCCTAATCACCATTTTATACTAGTAAGCTAATTAGAAGATAACTATCTAGCGAGACTATTTAGCTAATCTTCTATTAACAGATAATGTTTATCTAAACTATTGATAAGCTATAATTTTAAGATAAACTTAAAATCCAGTTGTCGACTTGTCATCTCCAGCTGTCTTTCATGGGATGATGAATCAACCTTATCTTCATATCTTCATATCTTCATCGTATGCCTCTGGTTGAATTGCTGAAGAAAACTCTAAGTGTTGTTGACCAGAGGGGTGATAAAGATGCTCTTTCCATCGCATCTCTGGTTATTCATCGACCTTCTGGTTGTTCTCCAGACTTGGTCAATTATGCCTTGATGTCTTCATAGGTCTTCTGGTTCTTCATCACTTATTGTTTTTCATTACTTTTACACTTTATGGATTATAGGGTCTAACAATCTCCCCCTAAGTAATGAAAGAACAAACATAAACTAATCTAGGAACAATTTTGAAGAACAAAGACTAATCTAATAGAAAAACATCAAATTCCAAATTTTAATTGGATGATGAAATTCTTACAATACTGGAATCAAAAGACATATTAAGGAAAAAATTTACAACTCATCATRWTCTACCTTGAGATATATCCCAGAAGCGCAGAAGCAGTCTTCGATAGCCGATGACTGTTGATATCTCATGAATGAGTTGATTCCCATCTTCTCTTGGCACATAATTTCTACCAAGTCTTTCTCTGATGACTTTCTGAAACCATTCAAGTGTATCATTTGAATACTTGAATGCCTCAGTTAGTCTAAAGAATTTATTTATCCCGAACTCATTCTTGTAAACAAGTCCAAGCTCGGGTTGAGTTAAGACTGAGGCAGATCTCTTCTCCTGCAGGCTAGGGAAGTCTTCATTTGGTGGAGTGTAGGAGAGTCTTTCGATGCCTAACTGAAGAGCAATTTGAAAATAACTCTTCGCTTGATGCTTCACCAGGGTCTCCATTGTCTTCACAACCGCTCTGTTTGCCATCCCAAATCTGATGCCATGATCCTGTCGCTGAGCCGTGTATGTATAAAGTTCGATCAAGTCATAGGGATTGAGGCTGATCAAGTCATTGTCATTGAACACGCTGATTTGACCATGTGTTCTTTCCACTGTGTACTCGATGTATCTTATGGCTCTGTTGGCGAAGGTCCTCACTTTTAGGTCCATTACCCTCCTTATCCCATCGTTTTGAGAAGAAAGCCTTTGGTTCTTGGGCGGTCTGTCTAATAAACCTATGGTGTAGGAGGTCCATGGATTCTGGCGATAGAACCGGAGGATTAAGAGTCAAACCTTTATTGCGGTCGTGATACAAGTATTGATAGATATTTTTCATCATTATGGTTTCCCTGGGTGGCAGCTTTGGACGTCTCCTCAGCGACTCCATGTTCTGGATTATTTCATCGACTAGGCTCTACGAAGGTTGCCTTGACGAAGAGGGAACGTCTGCTTGCACCATGGTTGGTTCGATTGGGGTTTGAGTTTGGGTGATGGGTTATGTATCGGTTATGGGTTGTGTCTGGGTAGTGGGTTGTGTTTCGGTTGGCAATGGGATGGTTTCTTGGGTTGGCTCTTTTTGGGGTGGTGAAGATTCATCGGGTTGTGTCTGGGGTTGAGGATGTTGAGGTGAAGGTTGGATGTGTGTTTGTTCGGGTTCATCGGGTAGGTTAATGAAAGGTTGTGTTTGGCGAGGGGTTGGTGATGGGGTTAATGGTAGGTTTGGAGTAAAAGGTGGGTTGGTTTCTGTTGGTGGGGTGGATGGGTTTTCATCGGTTGATGAACTCAACACGATGGGTTTAGGGGAGGCTGCAAGAGGAACATGTACATTTTGTACATCTTCAGAGGGCTGAGCCTCTGGTTCCCTTGCTTGGGTTGATAGGGATTGTTGTTGTGTTTGGGGTTGTGGTGATGGTGTAGCGGACTCCGTTTGTTGGGCTGTGGTGGCCTGATTGTCCCCCTCATGAGGACCGAGACCCTGGTTATCAGGGTCTGGATTCTCATGCCTTCTTCTCTTGAGGGGGCGGCTTGATGAGCAGGAGGCCCTTGTCCTGTTCTTCTTCCATAGCCGGATGTGATCAGCTAAGGTGCGCACCCGAACCTTGTTGCGTCGTTGTTCCATCGCACGAAGAAGAGAGTCTGTTCGATCTTGCTGTATTAATAGACTCCTCCTCAACGCATTAGTCGGCTCCACCGACCTGGCAGTGAACTTGGCATTGATCTCATTGAATGATGAGATGAGTACCTTGGACAGAGCCCTGAGAACGGCTCTAGTAGCGAACTCCATGCTTGATGATGAAGCTTGTGGTGGCACAGAGGTGGTGGTGGATGTAGATGGAGGAATGGGAAGGTTGGCGATGAGATTTCTCACCTCTGTAGTGAAGGAGGAGAAGGCTGCATCAAAGGATGGGCCTGCAGAGGAAGGTGGGGGTGGAGTAGGCTGGGGGATGTGTGCTAGTATTGTGGCAGGGAGTTGGGTTAGGGTGGTTTGTATGGTGGCCATTTGGTGGGTAAGAGAGGCAAGGGTTTCACCGATTGATGAAGTGGTTTGAGGTGGGGGCTTGTTGAGGAATTTGGGAGATGATGGTGGTTGGTAGGGTATTAAGGTTCTAGAGGATGGTGTTTAGCTGGGTGGTTATGTAGGTAACGTTCTCATCGGCCTCAGTTGCCTGGGCCGTGAGGGTGGCGATGGAGTGAATGAGGATTTGGTTTCTTTGGGTGGCAAGGGAGGAGGCGGTGTTGTGGTGTTGGGTGATGCTTTGCTAAAGCATTTGGAGACGTGTTGTATTGTCTCGGGTTTGGGTTTCAAGATGGGAGAGGTGTCGTTGAAGGATGGCAAAGGAATGTTGAAGGGTGGTGTTATCGGTTGATGGTGGGTTGTCAACAATCCCTTGGATGATGAGTTTAAGGTCTTCCAAGGACCACTGAACTGAGTCAACAAAGGCTTGGAACTCGGCCTTTGTGACCAGGTCCGCTATGGGGGTAACCCCTGCAGCAACGGATGCTGCAGGTTGAGCCTCTGCTCCTAAGGCGCCTTCATTGTCTTGTGAAAATGTAGGCCGTGAAGGATTTTCCATCATGTCCTTGATAGCCCTCAAGTGAGGAGCTATCTCGTGATGTTGCTGCATCGGTTTCCTCTTCCTCGGCTTCAGAGACCGAGTCAGTGAAACGAATGTGTGTCCCCTTCGGTAGATCAAATATCGAAAGGGGGTGTGCAGGAAAGGGAAATCGCTCTGAATGATCTTGGGGTGTATCAACGTCAGAAGCAACACATGCTTCTATGTGTGTGATAAGTTGTGTCGAGCCTTGAGGCAAAGGGGCTCTTATTTCTGCATCACCTCTCTGTTGGGAGAGGGGTGATGGAATGTGGGGTTCCTCAGTTGATTCATCTCTAAAGACCCGAAGAATGGCCTCTGGATGGCTGGCTTGGGTAGGGAGTGGACTGGATCGTCCTTATTCAATACTCCTTTGGCTTTGATCGCCAGGGGTAGATGTGGTGGTTGCCCTTTGGGAAGTGGGTGGGGGAATTGCTTGAGTAGGGCTGGTGTGATAACCAGATCCTGGTTATTACCCAAGGTATTTAATACGTGATTATTTTTTTGAATAATTATGTGATAACATGATAAACTGATATGTTTGTTACATGCTGACATGTAAAAATATGCAATATTTGGATATATATATATATATGTGTGTGTGTGTATGGAATATAATATATATATATATATGTATATATGGGTAAGTATATATATATATATATATATGTGGGTGGTGTAGGATGTACCTACGTGGATGTATATATGCATGCATAGGTGTGCATGAATTTATGTTAGGAATTGATTTTTTTTGGTTTAGTGTGAGGTGGCAAAGGGGGGGAAGCCGACCTTCCCATTTGGTAGATATAAAAGGGGGTACTGTCCCCTTCTTTTGGTTTTTGGCTGCTACTTAAAAGAAATTTGAGAGAAATTTTAGAGAGTGTTGTCCGGATTAGCTTCAAGAGGTGATTTCGAGTGCTGGATTTAAAAAGGGTTGATTTCAATAGTTTTGGATTCAAAAGCTTTTTAAGGTGAGTGGTTTCTAAATCTTTTGCATAAAAATTTATTACTGATTTTATTAGTATGCTTYGTATTTTTATCCTTGAAATGGAACTTTGATTATATTGTCCAAGTGTTTATCCGGACAAAGTTTGACCGGATAAGGGTTTAAACCGGATAAGCCTTGAGAGGTTTATTGAGAGGTTTATGTTGGGAGGTTTAAGCCTTGAGAGGTTTATTGAGAGGTTTATGTTGGGAGGTTTAA
>NC_037544.1:9465592-9466611 GCF_001531365.2 Cynara cardunculus var. scolymus
AGGAACCAGATATCGCTAGTTGCAAAGGACTTGGAAACCAGAGGCTCTGGTCTTTAGAACCAGGGGCTCTGGTTGTGAAGGTAATACTTAGTGAAGGAAAACTAAGTATTTGCTTTGGACCAGAGGTCTCTGGTTCCAAAGGGTGATGGAAAGTGATGTGGTTAAATGCATGAATGCCCAAGTCCAAGATTAAGACCAAAGAGGATCTGGTCTCAAAGAATTGGAGTCTAGAGGCTCTGGTCTATATATCCAGAGGCTCTTGTTGGGAGGGGAATACTTGGTGAAAAATACCAAGTATTTGCTTTGGACCAGAGGTCTCTGGTCCCAAAGGTGATGAAAATTTTTGAGCAATATCAAAAGATTTCTTCGTGGCCAGAGGCTCTGGTCTTTAGAACCAGAGATGCTGGTTTGAAGTACTTTATTGATTATGGCTAACTTCTTTGTATCACTTGTAGGCATAACCATGAGATATTGATAATCTCTTATTTAAATATTTATTGCCTTTAAGTGGTGAGATTCAACATACCCATCTTGCTGACTAGGAATAAAAATCTTCTCTCATCAAGAGCTTTTGTGAAAATGTCAGCAAGTTGAATCTCAGTGGGAACAAAATACATTTCTATATTTCCTTTTTCTACATTGTCTTTCAGAAAATGATACCTTACATCGATGTGCTTGGTCTTGGAATGTTGCACTGGGTTTGCAGAGATTGCTATGGCACTCTTGGAGTCACAGAGGATGGGGACTTTGTCATAATGGAATCCATAGTCCTTAAACTGAGTCTTCATCCAGAGAACTTGTGAACAACAACTAGCAGCAGCAACATACTTTGCTTCTACTATGGATGTTGAGACATAATTTTGTTTTCTGGATGTCCAACTTACCAGCTTGTCCCCCAAGAGTTGACAGCTTCYARWYRTGCTCTTTCTATCAAGTTTGCAACCTGCATGATCTGCATCTGTGTAGGCTATTAGATCAAAGCCAGAGTTCTTTGGATACCAGAGACCCAATGATGGAGT
>NC_037544.1:9468101-9474835 GCF_001531365.2 Cynara cardunculus var. scolymus
TGCCATAGCCAATTTTCATCGCTCTTATGAGACACAAGACAAAGGGTGTCTTGTCCCATGGAGGACTCAATCTAGAAGATAGAGATTTCCTTCTCTCTTTGCCTTGATGATTGTGTGACCGGGCTTCGTTTCTATGATACAGAAACCTTTGCGAAACCTGACTTCAAGACCCTTGTCGCAGAACTGGCTTATGCTTAGTAGGTTGTGCTTCAATCCTTCGACATAAGCTACTTTGCTGATGGAGATGTTGCCTTTGATGAGAGTGCCATATCCCTTGATAGTACCCTTGCTGTTGTCTCCAAAAGTCATAGAGCCTCCAGATTTTTCGATGAAGGAGGAAAGCTGACTTTTGTCACTAGTCATGTGCCTGGAGAAACCTGAGTCCATGTACCATGGTTGCACATGCTGGTCCTGATCATCAGAGTTGGAGGCAGATTCTGCATTGGACGTGGCCATCAGACAAATGAGTGCTTTGTCTTCATCATCTGATGAAGAATCAGACACCCAGTTTTCCTTCTCGGCCATCAGGCTTTGCTCTCTAGGATTATACTTGTATTTGTTCTTGTAATAGTCAGCATCCTTTACCAATCGTTGTTGATCCCAGATCTCTCAATAACACTAATAATCTAGTTATGAATAACCAAATTATAGTGATTTTATGAAGAAAGTTATAAAGACTCGAGAAGAAAAATAAGAATATTTATGAACAGTCTTGAGCTTCAAAAGTTTAACTTTATAAACTGAGAAACGTAAGAGCGATTCGTAAAATCGACTCTTTTTACAATAGGTCTAATCACCTATTTATACTAATCAGCTAAAAAGAATATAACTATATAATGCTACTTTCTAGCAAATCTTCTATTAACAAATAAGGTTTATCTTTTATATGGATAAGCACTAATATTGAGATAAACTCGAATTCCAGATGTCGACTTGTCATCTCCAGTTGTCATTCATGATATGATGATTTCATCCTTATCTTCAAATCTTCATTGCATGCTTGGATGAAGTGCTAGAAAATCTTCTAAGTGTTGATGACCAGAGGATCGATGAGAATGCTCTTTCCATCGCATCCTTGGACTATCCATCGGTCCTCTGGTTGAACTGTCCATCGGTCCTCTGGTTGAATTCCAGACTTAGTTGTTTATGCCTTGATGTCTTCATTGGTCTTCTGGGTCTTCATCACTTATTGTTTTTCATTACTTTTTACATTATGAATTGTGGGTTTAACAATCTCCCCCTAAGTAATGAAATAACATAGTCTAGTCTAGACACACTTGTGAAGGACAGAAACTAATCTAATAGAAAAACATCAAACTCCAAGTTTTCATTGGATGACGAAATTTCTTACAATACTTGAATCAAAATACATCAAGACAAAACTAACAAAAACTTTTAACTCATCACGAGCTACCTGAGTATATTTCTCTGAAGCACAGGAGCAGTCTTTGATATGCGATGACTGTCGATATCTCGTGAATGAGCTGACTCTTTACTTCCCTCGGCACATGGTTTCTGCCCAGTCTTTCTCTAATAATTTTCTAAAACCATTCAAGTGTATCTGTTGAATACTTGAAGGCTTCAGTCAGTCTGAAGAATTTTTTAACCCCAAACTCATTCTTGTAAACAAGTCCAAGTTCGGGTTGAGTCAGAACTGAGGCAGATCGTTTCTCCTGCAAGCTCTGGAAGTCTTCGTTTGGAGGAGCACATGATAGTCTTTCAATGCCTAGCCTAAAAGCGATTTCAAAATCACTTTTGGCTCTGTGTTTCACCAGGGATTCCATCGTCTTCACTATTGCTCGGTTTGCCATTCCAAATCTTATGCCATGATCCTGCCTTTGAGTTGTGTAAGCATATAACTCGATCAAGTCGTATGGGTTGAGATTGATGAGGTCGTCTTTGTTGAACACGCTAACTAGCCCATGTGCTCTCTCCATGGTGAACTCGATGTATCGGATAGCTCGGTTGGCAAATGTCTTTACTTTCAAGTCTATGACCCTCTTTATCCCATCATTCGAAAAGACAGCCTGGGGTGCTTGTGTGGTCTATCTGATGAATCGATGGTGTAAGAGGTTCATAGACTCAGGCGATAAGATTGGAGGATTGGTGGACAAACTCTCATCGCGGTCTTGGTACATATATTGATAGATGTTTTCCACCATGACTGGTTCCCTGGGTGGCAGTTGAGGACGTCTCCTCATTGACTCTATGCTTTGTATGATTTCATCTACCAGGCCCTGTGGAGGTTGCCTTAAAGAAGAGGGAGTATCCGCATGCACCACGGGTTGATGGGTTAAGGGTTGTGTATAGGTTGGGGGTTGTGTTTCGGTTTGGGTTTGTGTATGGGTAGAGGGTAAGGTTTCTTCGGTTGGCTCCGTTTCATGGGCTTGGGTGGTTTCTGGTGCATGGGTTTCTGTTGGGGTTTGTGGTTTTTGGGGCGATGGTTGGTTTTTTATAGGTTCTGGTTGTGTAGAAAGGGTGAAGGATTGGGTTGTGCGAGGTGTTGGTGAAAGGGTTAAAGGTAGGTATGTTGTGGGTGAGGAAGTGAAAGTTTGGTTTGTTTCTGTTAGTGGTGTGGTTGGCTCTTCATCGGTTGATGAACTCAACACGATGGGTTTTGGGGTTGTAGCTAAGGGAACATGTATATCTTGTTCATCATCAGAGGGCAAAGCCTCTGGTTCCCTCGCTTGGGTTTGTTCGGTAGAGGGTGGTTGTTGTGGTGGTGATGGTTGTTGTGATGCAGCGGATTCGGTGTGATGTGTAGCCGCCACCTCTTTCTCCCCCTCATGAGGTCCAAGACCTTGATCATTGGGGTCTGGATCATCATGTGTTCGTCGTTTTAAAGGGCGGCTGGATGAGCAGGAGGCTCTTGATCTGTTCTTCTTCCATAATCGAATGTGGTCAGCGAGAGTACGCACCCGATCCTTGCTGCGTCTTTGTTCCATGGTGCGAAGGAGAGTGTTTGTTCGTTCTTACTATTGTTGAAGACTCTTCCTCAGCGTTGTGGTAGGTTCAACGGATCGGGCGGCAAACTTTGCATTGATCTCATTGAAGGATGAGATGCATGCCTTGGACAGAGCCCGAAGATCGGCTCTGGTGGCAAAATCTGTGCTTATAGATGGTGGTGGTGGCACAGAGGGTGTAGCGGATGTTGGAGGATGGGGAAAGTTTGCAATGAGATTCCTCACCTCTATAGTGAAGAAGGAGAAGGCTTCATCAAAGGATGGGTTGCAGAGGGAGGTGGGGGTTGACTTGGTTGTGGGATTTGGGCAAGTATGGTGGTGGGTAGTTGGGTGAGGGTGGTTTGTATGGTGGCCATTTGGGTGGTGAGTGTTTCGAGGGTTTCATCGAGTGATGAAGTGGATGGTGGTTGAGATTGAGGGATTTTGGAAATGATGGAGGTGGGTATCTGATGAAGGTGGCGAAGGATGGTTCGTAGTTGTGTAATGATGTAGGTGAGGTTTTCATCGGCCTCAGTTGCCTAAGCAGTAAGGGTTGCGATAGATTGGATATGGACTTGGTTTCTTTGGGTGGCTAGGGAGGATGTGGTATTGTGGTGTTGGGTGACGGTTTGTTGGAGCATTTGTAGGCAGGTTATGTTGGCTTGGGTTTGGGTTTGGGTTTCTATTTGGGTGAGATGGTGTTGGAGGATTGCAAGGGATTGGTGGAGGTCTGAGGTATCGGTTGAGGGTTGGTTATCCATAATCCCTTGTATGAGGAGTTTAAGGTCATCCAAGGACCGCGTCACTGTATCGACATAGGCTTGGAACTCTGCCTTTGTGACCAGATCGGCTTGTTGGGTAACCCCTGCAGCAACGGATGCTGCAGGTTGTGCCTCTGTTCCTGAGGCGCCTTCTTGGCCTTGTACGAATGTAGGCCTCGAAGGACTTCCACCATGTTCTTGATAGCCCTCGAGAGAAGAGCTATCTCGTGATGTTGCTACATCAGCTTCCTCTTCCTCGGCTTCAGAGGCCGAGTAAGTGAAGCGAATGTGTGTCCCATTCGATAGATCAAATATCGAAGGGGAGGTGCATGAAGGGAAGATCGCTCTGAACGATCTATGGGTTCAACGTCAGAAACAACACATGCTTCTGTGTGTGTGAAGGGATGTGGCGAGCCCTGAGGTGAAGGGGCTCTTATCTCTTCATCACCTCTCTGTTGAGAGAGGGGTGATGGTAAACGTGGTTCCTCGGCTTGTTCATCTCCAGAGACCCGAAGAATGGCCTCTGGATGGCTGGCTGGGGTTGTGGTTGGACTAGGTCGTCCTGTTTCAATACCCCTTTGGCTTTGATCGCCAGGGTTAGTGGATGTGGTTGCCCTTTGGGAAGTGGGTTGAGGAATTGTATGAGTAAGGCCAAGGGAAGCACGAGTAGGTCACGGTTGTAACCTAGCATCTTTATGAACCGGAGGATATCGTTGGAGGTTGGTGGTTCGTCGTATTGTTCAATCCCGAGTTCCCTTCTTGTGGGAATGCATAACACCCTAGAAACTTTAGCTCGCGATATCTTTAGCGAGCATATCATGTCATTTGGGGCGTCTATATCCCCCATTATACCGTGACTGGCTGGATGAAATTCGCAGTTTTGCCAGTATTGTTGTACGTACTTTAATGGTACGCCAAGGTCCACTAGAGTGAGGGCGGGGAGGAGGATGCAGTTCTTGAAGAACTCTATGATAATTGCAAAATGGTCGTCGAATAGGGTGTTGCGCAGTTCAATGGCGTGATTGTTTGGTTTCATGGGCAAAAAAACAAGTGTGTGGCTGTTAGCGCCTATTGACTGTACTTGGCTATCGTTATTGTTGGATCCATGAGAAGTGGAGGAGGCCATTTTGTGGAAGTTGCAGGTTTTTTGTTCGTCGGAGTCTTGTTGCAGGTTTTGAAAGCGTAAAGAAAGGACGAATGTGGAAGAAGGTTATTTATAGGTGAGTTGAGGGTGGGGGTTGGGTGGTGGGGGGGGGGAAGGAAACGTTTTCTTGATTATTAAAATATAATAATCATGAAAAGTTTTGGCGGTTTAAGTTTTGGGTGATATGATTTGAAGAACGTGAGCCGTCGTGATAGTACGTGCCATTAATGAATTGGACACGTGTTAAGCTAGGGTTAGGGAAGATGAAAAATTGAAACGGCTCATGGGGGACAGCCTGTATGGTGTCAGGCGCGTGGTAGTATGACGTCGTGCATTATTTGAAATAAAGATTTATTCCAAATAATATCTTGGTGAAGAAGTTTCCCAATAAATATTTTGAATTTAAAATTTCATCTAATTGTAAGATTAATACTAATTACGAAGTTTTGGTCTTCTAAAAACCCATGTTGTATAGTTTTTAGGCACAAAAGCTGCAATTTTGTATAATCTTGAAAATSGTTTTCAATTTAGATGAGTTTTAGTGTAAAATCTATTGTCATGGAACCAGAGGAGCTCTGGTTAGGCATGACCCATTGGATGAGGAGCCAGAGGAGTTCTGGTTTAACATCAATGATGTTCATATATGTATTATTGGATTTGCATGATTTAGAATCTTTGGTTAGCAAACCAAAGGCTATTGTTAAGTTTGGCAATCCATTATGTAGAACCAGAGGAGTTCTGGTTAAATACATATATATATATATATATATATATAGCATTTTAAAGTGGCCAGAGGCTCTGGATAGTAGAACCAGAGACTCTGGATGGAAAATGCAAATGCACAAAATGAAAAAGGTGAAAAAGATTGCTCCCCCTCAAGTGATGCATGTGGATGGATGTTGAAAGTATCAAAAACTCCCCCTTAAAAAGATAAAACTTAAGAAAATTGGGGACAGAGGCTCTGGTCTATACAACCAGAGGCTCTGGTCTATACAACCAGAGGCTCTGGTTTTGAAAGATGAGAAAAAAGTGGAAGTATAGAAAGGTATTTGAGACTTGATGGGCGCTGGTGGCAAAGAAGACAAAGCCAGAGGCTCTGGTTGTGAATGCAATGAATGTGATGAGAGGGTTAGAAAGATTGCGAGTCCAGAGGCTCTGGTCTTTAGAACCAGAGGCTCTGGTTGTGAATGAAATGAATGGGAATAAGGAAGGAAATGGTGGTCATGTGGAGTGCGATAAAGGAAACTCTTTGAAACCAGAGTGGCGCTGGTTGTAAAGAGTCTAAAGCCAGAGGCTCTGGTCTTTAGAACCAGAGGCTCTGGTTTTTAGAACCAGAGGCTTTGGTTGGAAGAAAAGAGATTATGTGTTGGAAACTAGAGGCTCTGGTGAGTTATACTTAGTGATGATGACTAGGTATAAGCTTTGGACCAAAGGGTGAAAGAATGAATGAGATTTATATGCATGAGAGTCCAAGGTTTAAGACTGGGACGTCTCAAAGTTTTGGAGACCAGAGGCTCTGGTCTATATAACCAGAGGCTCTGGTTTGAAGAAAAAGACTTGGTTTAAAAAAAATACCAAGTATTTGCTTTGGACCAGAGGGGCTCTGGTTCCAAAGACAATATTTGCCATATTTTAATCGAAGTTATTCTAAACAGCCAGAGGCGCTGGTTTAGGATACTTGGATTTTATGGCTAAGATGTTATATCACTTATAAGCATAACCATGAGTTATTGAAGATCGCCGGTTTAAAGATAATTATTGCCTCTAAGTGGTAAGATTCAGCATACCCATCTTGCTGACTAGGAATAAAAATCGTTTCTCATCAAGTGCTTTTGTAAAAATGTCAGCAAGTTGAATCTCAGTGGGAACAAAATACATTTCTATGTT
>NC_037544.1:9475785-9477949 GCF_001531365.2 Cynara cardunculus var. scolymus
TGCTTGCTTGAGCCCATAAAGAGCTTTATCCAGAAAATATACATAGTCTGGATGCTTTGGATCTTCGAACCCAGGAGGTTGCTGCACGTAGACTTCTTCTTGAAGTTTGCCAATGAGGAAGGCAGACTTAACATCCATTTGAATGACTTTAAAACCTTTATGTGCTGCATAGGCTAGGAACATTCGGATGGCTTCAAGTCTTGTGATGGGAGCGAATGTCTCATCGTAATCAATTCCTTCTTCCTGGCGATAGCCTTTTGCAACAAGCCTGGCTTTGTTTCTTATTACAATGTCATCTTCATCCTTCTTGTTTCGAAAGACCCATTTGGTTCCTATGGTTGTCTTCCCTTTGGGTAGGGGAATAAGAGACCATACTTTGTTTCGTTCAAACTGGAGTAATTCTTCTTGCATTGCGTTTATCCAGTTTGGGTCTTGTAGGGCTTCAGAAATCTTCTTTGGTTATATCATGCTCAGAAAGTTGGCGAAGCGGCATTCATTTGCAGTAGCAGATCTCGTCTTGACACCAGAGGTTGGATCACCAATGATTTGGTGATGTGGGTGATTTTTTGTCAACTTGGTGTTTGATTGAGGTTCTGGAGCAACAGGATGCAGTTCTTCATCGACTGATGGAACTGCTTGCTCCCCCTCAACGAGATCATCTCCAGAGTTAGACTCTGGTTCTTGAGTATGATTTGAAGACATAGGAGAAGTAGATGATGTACATGAGCTTCTGTAAGAGATGTACCTACAGCATTGGAGACTGCATGATCTTCATCGCTTTTGGATATAGATTTTGCATTAGATTCATGTCCAGAAACTACCTCTTCTTCGAAGATGTCTTCAAATAATTGAGCCAACTCTGATTCACTGGGTTTGCTAAGTGATGAATCAGATGCTCTTCGTTGAAGTCCGAGTTCTGAACTGTTGTGTCCAGAAGTCATTGGAGTAGAGTCATCGAAGGACACGTTGATGCTTTCAATAACAATTCTAGTCCTTTTAATGTAGACTCTATAGGCTTTGGCGAGTTTGAGAATAGCCCATAAAGACTCCCTCATCGGCTTTCTTCCTCATCGGCTTTCTTGTCAAACTTTCCAAGATATTCTCTATCGTTGAGTACAAAGCATTTGTACCCAAAGACATGAAAATATTTGACGTTTGGTCTTCTTTGGTTGATGAGCTCATATGGGGTTTTCTGGTGTCTCTTGTTGATGATTGATCGATTCTGGGTGAAACATGCCGTGGAAATAGCTTCAGCCCAGAATGTGATTGGTAACTCCGATGAAGCGAGCATGGTCCTTGCTGCTTCCACAAGGGTTCGATTTCGTCGTTCTACTACTCCATTTTGTTGTAAAGTTCTTGCTGATGAAAAGTTTTGAGTAATGCCTTCACCGAAGAGATAGTCATCGATTTTGGCATTTTTGAATTCAGTTCCATTATCACTACGAACCTTTACTAACTTTTGTTGTAGAAGGACTTGTAGCYTTTTCRTCACTCCAATGAGTAGGTCTGGAACATCTGATTTCTTCTTTACAAATTCAACCCAAGTGTATATGGAGTATTCATCGACCAATACCAGCATATAGTTCTTTCCAGAGAGACTTTTGGTTGATATCGGCCCCCAGAGGTCTATGTGAAGCATATCCAAGGGCTTGGTGCAGGAGGTTTCTGACTTAGTTTTATGTGAGGCCCTTTTTAGTTTTCCTAACTCACATGCTGAGCAAAGATGACTTTTTCGAATTTGAGAGAAGGAATTCCCTCTGACCAAATTTTGTGCGGCTAGTTTTCTTAGTGCATCAAAGTTGAGGTGTGAGAATTTTAGATGCCATAGTCAATTTTCATTGCTCTTATGAGACAGAAGACAGAGGGTGTCTTGTCCCATGGAGGACTCAAAGTCTAGAAGATAGAGATGTCCTTCTCTCTTTGCCTTGATGATTGTGTTACCGGGCTTTGTTTCTATGATGCAAAAATCTTTGCGAAATCTGACTTCAAGACCCTTGTCGCATAACTGACTTATGCTTAGTAGATTGTGCTTTAATCCTTCGACATAAGCCACTTTGCTGATGGAGATATTGCCTTTGATGAGAGTGCCATATCCCTTGATGATACCCTTGCTGTTGTCTTCAAAAGTCACAGAGCCTCCAGATTTTTCGATGAAAGAGGATAG
>NC_037544.1:9479294-9481084 GCF_001531365.2 Cynara cardunculus var. scolymus
AAGGGTAGATTTCTTTGTTTCAATGAAGGATTCCAATTCATTGAATCCAATCCCTTGAGTGTCCGTTTGACCGTTTAATTTTTCAAAAACTTCTTGGGCATCTTTATACTTTTTCATCAGAAGTTCATTGGTTTGAAGCTTCTGATGAAGAATTTCTCGCTCCTTTTGGAAGAAATCTGTAAGAGCTACTGAGTTTAGTCTCTCTGCTTCAGATTCCTTTAAGGCCTTAGTTTTCTTTTCTACGTCCTTAGTTATTCGCTTGTTTAATTCCAGAAGTTTATCTTCTTCTGATTTCTTAAGGATTCTTATGCGAGTCTTTTTCTTCGGTTAGAAGATCAGTCTCTCTTTTGTAGAAACTTGCTTCTTTTTCCGCTTTTATTCTTTTAGATTTTTCAAAACTTAATTTTTCTTTTAATTTCAAGAAATCTTCTGAAAGTTTGATCACCCTTAACTCTAGTTCTGATGGAATAGAGTTGGTTTCACTTGAGAAAGACTCACATACCTRGTCATCAGAGTTGGAGGTGGAGTCTGCATTGRAYGTGRCCATTAGACARATGAGCGTTTTGTYTTCATCRTCTGATGAAGAATCGGACACCCAATTTTCTTTTWCGGCCATCAAGCTTCGCTCTCTAGAATTATACTTGTATTTATTTTTATAGTAGTCAGCATCCTTGATCAATCGTCCTTTGCATTCCTTGGAAAAATGACCAAGTTTTCCGTACCTGAAGCATCGAAGGTCATTTTTTTCTTCCAATCATCATCTGATTCAGAAGTTTCCTCTTCAGATTCTGATTCTACCACCAATGCTTTCTTGCCTTTCTTCTTATGTTCTTTGACAGGAGTCCTTGATTTTTTTCTTTTCATCAGCAGCAAGAGCAAGAGGTCCACCGATGGATACCTTTTTCTTCATAATGTCGTTCTCTTGTGCTACAAGTGTTCCATACAGGCCATGAAGAGACCAGCCATCTAGGTCCTGGTTTGCTTGTAGGGACATAGATAGCTGAGTCCATTCATCACCTAGACTTTTTAGGAATAAAACGTTGTTTTCTTCCTTAGTTCTGATGATATCGTTTCTACAACATTGATTTATCAATGTGTTGAAGCGATCGTAAGTCTTTTGTATKGGTTCATCAGGGAGGGCTTTGAAATTAGTGTATTCGTTGAGACATTGTGCTCTATGATTTTTCTTTGTTTTTGCTCCTCCTTCCAGTTGGCTTGTTAGTTCATCCCATAGTTCCTTGGCTGTGGAATATGTATCAAGGGACTGAAAGATTTCGTTGGGTAGGGCCATGATTATCAACCTTTTGGCCTTTTTGTCAGTTTCAACTCTTTCCTTGTCATCTTCTTCCCAATTCCTTTCATCTGTGGGCATGTAGTAGGTCGGAATTTCAGTTGTGGTGTTTGTTCCTGGAACTCTTGGGACTAGAGTTTGTGGAATGTAGGGACCCTCCTGTATAGATCGCAGGAGATTCTTGTCCATTCCTTCCAGAAAATTTACCATTCTGATCTTCCATTGTGGATATTCCTCTCGTTGAAGAGTTGGAGGCTTTGTGAGAGAGCCAACATTATAAGCAGAATTCCAGTTGGCCATTCAGAATGTTGAAGAAGAAGATGTAAGTTTGACGAGAAAGAAGATCAAAAATTGAGAGATTTTTGAATGATCGTTTTGATTGGGAAGTCAATCAATAGGATCTGATACCAATTGTTGATCCCAGATATCTCAATAACACTAATAGTCTAGTTATGAATAACCAAATTATAGTGATTTTATGAAGGAAGTTATGAAGACT
>NC_037544.1:9481543-9515649 GCF_001531365.2 Cynara cardunculus var. scolymus
TGCCTTGATGTCTTCATTGGTCTTCTGGTTCTTCATCACTTATTGTTTTTCATTACTTTTTACATTATGAATTGTGGGGTTTAACAATCGTCCTCTGCATTCTTTGGAAAAATGTCCGAGTTTTCCACACCTAAAGCAGCGGATGTCATTTTTCCTTCCATCCTTGTCCTCTTTCCTCTCGTCTCTTCTGTCTTCTCTTCTTTCTTCTCTCTCTTCTCTTCCATCTCTTCTATCTTCCCTCTGTTGAAATTTAGATGGCTTCCTTTCATAGGATGACTGGTACCTTTCCCTCTTGAATTCTTTTCGTTCATAGGGTTTCTTGATGAACTTTTTCTGGAACTGCTTTGTAATCAAGGCCAGAGATTTGGCAAAGGCTTTAATTTCATCATCTGATTCAGAAGTTTCGTCTTCAGATTCTGATTCTACCACCAGTGCTTTCTTTTCTTTCTTCTTATGTTCTCTGGTAGGGGTCCTTACTATTTCCTTTTCATCGGCAGCAAGTGCGAGAGGTCCACCGATGGATACCTTCTTCTTCATAATGTCGTTCTCTTGTGCTGCAAGCGTTCCATATAGATCATGAAGTGACCAGCCGTCTAGGTCCTGATTTGCTTGAAGGGACATAGACAGCTGAGTCCATTCATCGCCAAGATTTTTTAGGAATAAAACATTGTTTTCTTCCTTAGTTCTGGAGATATCGTTTCGACGACATTGATTAATCAATGTGTTGAAATGATCGTATGTCTTCTGAATCGATTCATCAGGAAGGGCCTTGAAGTTTGTGTATTCGTTGAGACATTGTGCTCTACGATTTTTCTTCGTTTTTGCCCCTCCTTCCAGTTGGCTTGCCAGTTCATCCCATAGTTCCTTGGATGTGGAACATGCATCGAGGGATTGCAAGATTTCATTGGGTATGGCCATGATTATCAGTCGTTTGGCCTTCTTGTCGGTCTCTACCCATTCTATGCCATCTTCATCCCAATTCTTCTCATCCTTGGGCATGTAGTAGGTAGGAATTTCAGCTGTGGTGTTTGTTCCTGGGACTCTTGGGACAAGAGTTTGTGGAACGTAAGGACCCTCCATTACAGATCGCAGGAGGTTCCTGTCCATTCCTTCCAAGAAATTCACCATTCTTATCTTTCATTGTGGGTATTCTTCTCGTTGAAGAGTTGGAGGCTTGGTGAGGGAGCCAACACTATACGCAGAATTCTAGTTGGCCATTGAGAATTTTTAGAAGAGAGAGATTTTACATTTTGGTGAGAGAGAGAAAAACAAAAATTGAGAGATTTTGGATGAATGTTTGATTGGAAAAACAATCAATTGGCTCTGATACCAATTGTTTATCCCAGATCTCTCAATAACACTAATAATCRAGTTAAGAATAACCAAATTATAGTGTTTTAATAAACAAAGTGATGAACACTCAATAATAAATTATGAACATTAAAGAACAATCTTCAGTGTCAAAGGTTTCACTTTATTAATAAGAAAAACGTAATAGCGACATTTAATACAATAGGCCTAATCACCTATTTATACTAGTAAGGTAATTAGAAGATAACTATCTAGTGAGACTATTTAGCTAATTTTCTATTAACAGATAATGTTTATCTAAACTATGGATAAGCTATAATTTTAAGATAAACTTGAAATCCAGCTATCGACTTGTCATCTCCAGCTGTCTTTCATGGGATGATGAATCAACCTTATCTTTAAATCTTCATCGTATGCCTCTGGTTGAATTGCTGAAGACTTCTCTAAGTCTTGTTGACCAGAAGGGCGATGAAGATGCTTTTTCCATCGCATCTCTGGTTATTCATTGACCCTCTGGTTGTTCTCCAGACTTGGTCAATTCTGCCTTGATGTCTTCATCGGTCTTCTGGTTCTTCATCACTTATTATTTTTCATTAATTTTACACTTTATGGATTATAGGGTCTAACATTGTTTTAAAAACACTATCTACTTGAAAAATCCTAATATCTCTTTGTGGATTTTTCAAAAGAAGTTTTATTGTTCTAAAACTTAAAACAATAACAAATCTTGGACTACTAACAACTGTTTTTCTTTCTTATTTCCTTACCAAAAACAAAAAAATGGCGGTCAAGAATGTTAACTTCTCTGTTGAAGACATCTCCTTCAAGGCTAACAACCATGTTGCCTTGTTGGACATTCCAACAAAGAAGACTATCTACGAGGATGCTGCTACATTCCTTCGAATGTCCCCACTTGCCTTTGCTCTCAACCATGAACCTGTCATGGTTAGGGAGGCCCTTCAGTAGTTCTGGTTGACTGCTGAGGTGGTGCAAGAGGAAGACAAGCACGGACGTCAGGTGGAGAAAATCTCCTTCACATTCAATCAAATGACCGTCAGCTTTGGAGTGGCCACTCTAACGCACGCTCTACGTTTCCCCAAGGGTCCCTTCGACAGCGAACCCTCTACTGTCGAGATCATCGCATGCCTCGATGTCATTGGCTATCAATGGCCACTGAAGAAGGACTCCAGCGAGCCCCTTAAGTCGTTGTCCAAGATTGAGAAAAATAGAATGTCAACGGTCTGGCAATATCTCTTCTCCCACTTCATCCAATCCATGGGTGGAAAGACTGGTGGACAGGATCAGGCCTCCCTTGTCGCCCTCACCATAGGAGTGTCAGCGATTCAACATCGCGCGATCAACTACGCTGCTGTCATTTTCGATGACCTAGCGTTGAAGCTAAACAAGCGCCAACGAGAGAAGGTGGTTCCCTACACTAGGTTCCTCTCCATGGTTTTCGCCAAGACCTTTGGTGAAAAATATTCAAAGGAAGGTAACCTCCCAGTCTGCAGGCTTGGATCCAGGATTCTGGAACACAAGCTCAGGGATGGAGATGTTGCACTATCTGCAGTGGTGCAATTCTCCTCCTTCCCTCCTTCTCCTCCTCAGGTGGTAAAGACAAAGTCAAAACCCCCTGCGTCTATCCCAGCCACCAAAACCCCTTCTTCCAAATGTTCTTCACAACCAACTCTTGGTTCTTCTTAGTGAGCCTAGAAAGCCAAAAAAGGGATAGCCACATCTCTGGCTGTGACCTCTCTACAAGTCTTAGCTATTGAAACTAGCCTTACCCCTGAGGCACTTTCTGCTAGCTTCCCAAGCTCTTCAGTGATCCCTGGCATCACTGTCGTATCAGTGGCACCTACCCCAACCGCCTCAGTGACTCAAATCACTGAAAGGGTGAATATCAGCGCCGCCAAACGCTGAACACCCAAAAAATATCTCATCCATCTTCTCCTCACGTCCATCCTTGGTCTCAACACATGTCCATGAAGCATCAGTGCCAGTCCTCCCTAATGATGAGACATTCACCACTGGACCTGAGGTTGCTTATCTCGAGCCTACTCAACATACTGGTGCTCATCCTCACGAGTGCATCATGGAGCGTACCAACGATAATCCTTTGGATGTTGCTGATGACCCCTCATGTATTCCATCTTCCTACCCTTTCACTTCTTCTAACCCAGAGCTTCCTTTTGCTCACTCTCCTTCCCTTTCATGTCCGTCTAAGGCTCAAGCCATGGACCAAGAAGAAGAGGAGTACAACATAGCGATGGATATCAAGCTCATCCTCCCAGCGGTCGAGACTGTCCTGATAAATATGGACGAAATTCATAAGGATATGCCTCGCAAGCAAGACGTTGTTACGGACTTCTCAGTTGTCAAGGCTGAAGTTCAAGATGTCAAGAGCCAGCTCTCCTCTCTCGCTGTAAGAGCTAATGCTGAAGCCATAGCTGCTCTCACAAGCAGGGCTGATGCAGCACAAGCTCAGTCTCTCCAGCAGGTGGAGCTGCTACAATAAGTTGTGGTTGCTATTCTCCAATCAGCACTAGTGACTCATCCATCTTTCACCGTTGATGACCATGCTCAGCTTAATGAGATGCGTGAAGCGATGAACAGCCTGGCCAGCATTCTGACGCGGATGGAAGAGATGATGGTCCTCCAGATTCAGAACGTAGACCAACTCTCTGGCATATGCTCTCAAGCCTTAGCCAGAGAGGGAGATATAGGGTCCAACGATGCTGGACCATCTGCTAAAACTACTGCTCTAGGAAACAACGAAGCTAAAGCTCCTAGAGCTGAAGCTGAAGCTGAGGTTGCCTGCGATATTCCAACCTCCAATGAAGTTGCGATAGCTGAGGACGTTGATGCCATCCTAGCTGAAGCTCGCTATAATGACCTTCCCATCACCTCTGCACCTGTTGCTGGTGATGTGGAAGATGAAGAAGATGATGATGATGATGATGATGATGACGAAGAAGGTGATTCTTCTGATCTCCCTAAATCCGACAGCGATCTAGATGATGACGATGACGATGATAATGAAGATGACTTCACCATCCAGTTCCAGTGTCCAACAACTGCCACCAAAGGAGTTGCCCTCAGGAATTCACATCCCACGGGGAGCAAAGGGAAGAAAAGTCAGTGCCTGAAAGGAAACGGGGCCCTACGTCGAAAGGCAAAAGGGGTCGCTGAAGAAAGGAATTTAAAAGTACTTTTCCAAACCTCTGAACCCTTAATTGAAGACTCCACCTCTCAGGTAGTCATCACCTCCATGTATCAACTAGAGATACCATCTACTACCTGCGGTCGGCTGGAATGGGTCCCTGAGAACCCTATCCTCAGCACTCCCACCGACCAGAAGATGACTCAGCTCAAGGAGTCACTCGACCAGACTAGAGTAAAAATCCCTCTTCGTACCTCTAGTGGTGGTGAGTTCGACTTTCTGAACGAAGCTGAAAGACTCGAGGCCTTAAGAGCTGAGGAAGAACTAGAACTTCAAAGGAAGCAGACTAAGGACAACCTAAAGTTGTCTAAGTCTCTAGCTGAGAAAGTTCTTCCCAAGAGGAAGTCCAAAAAGATGGTGACTGTTGTCCAAGCCCAAGCTAAGCTACTATCTCATGCAGAAGATGACCACGAGAAGAACCTGAAGCTGGCTGAACGGGACAAGCACTGGAGCAAAGCAAGCATGAACAAGAGAATCAGTCATCACCCAATTAAGAGCGTCAGCATCAGCAGATGATCGAAAGACAGTAGGACGCTGCTCTCCATGCTCATCACCAGGGACAATCTTGATCTCGTGACCGAGTACCCCTCTTATCTACACGAGCATGGCTATAGCGAATGGTTGGAAATCAGACAAGCCATTCAATGCTCTAAATCCAGACATAAGCTGATTATCCAAGACATCATCAGTGAGCTGATCAAGAAGGTGTCCAGGTATGTCGCAGTCCCTAAAAGGCCACCGCTAAAGAAAGGAGGAAGAAAGAAAAGACTCTCAAGTCCTAATGATGGACCATCCCTGAGGAATTAACATGAGACAAAGTTCTCCTTAGATGAAGTCCTGAAGGATTCTGTGAGTCCAAACATTGTTATGTTGAATCTTACATTGCCAGTGAAGGGTCCTTATGTGCCCAACATTGTGCACTTCAAACCTGAGTCAGGAGTTTTATTCCTTGACTATGACGGTGAAGTAAGATTTCAGAGAATCTATGAGTTACGTCTATGCTCTATGGAACACCTCGTATATCTCAGGTTCTGGCTAGATGATGACTTAAGAGGAAGTTTTATGGACCGAAAGATAAGAAGCTTGGAGAAATTGTACTAGGTTAAGGGAGTTTCTACGTCGAAAGGAGCTTGGAGAAATTGTACTAGGTTACATCAAGCTGAGCGACTTAGACTAGTTTATTTCCTTTGTAATATTGTCCATGTATTGTAAACTATATTCTATATCTACTTTCAGTGATTAGTCTTATATTTTGTAAGTCTAGACATGTACTGAAACACTTGTAATATTTCCCTTGAATTTAATATAAGTATTTTCTGTACATCACTGAAAAAGATCCCTGAAAAAAGAGTAATAGGAACACAAGTCTATGAGTTCCACTGTTACTCTTACATTCATTGACAATCTATAAGTCAGTGAATATGCTTTCAGTTTCAGTTTCCCTTATTGTAATTTTTCTTAGACTTAAACTTAAGAAAATTTTCTAAGTAAATACTAACTCACTGAAAAAGATCCCAAAACAGTTAAAAGGGACATGTACTTTATATATAACTTTTCCATACTGTTATTTGATAAGACAACTTTCTTTATGTTGTCTTGTTATCATCAAATAGGGGGAGATTGTTGATCCTCTCTCTTAGTGATTTGATGATAATCCCTTTTACCTTATACAAAGTAGTTTATGTTTCTGTCTTTCAGTTCCAGCAATCATCACTGAATCTGTTCAGTGATCGCTAAGAACATGTAATGTAAATCCATCAGCGACATTGATACTTCATGAAGACATAACTCACACCAAAGAACCTTCAACAAAAGTCGAAGAATGAAACTGAAGATTAGAGACTGGCGAGTACGTGATTTGAAACAGTATTCAGTTATTACAACCTGGTCTACACATGTGTGAAGACTGCCCAAGCCTTAGCGAATGCTAAAAAGACCTTCAGGTTATTCTAGCATTCAGCGATCAAAAGAAGCTTGTTGGGCACGATTGCTTTTGTCTTGTTCTTATACACATAAAGGACAAACCCATACTCTTTCTAAAGTATAGTACGGTACGGAGCAGACTAGTTGACTCTACCATCCACCAACTTTGTGAAAGGATGTCTGCTCATGAATAGGCTTTTGTACTATTCAATGTAGCAAAGGACAAGTCTTTCTTTAAAGGCTTGACACATGTTCAAACCCTACTACGTTGCATTAAATGTGCATTTAATGCAATGAGTATAAATAAATGTGTTCTATCTCCATGCAAAGATACTCTAATACTTACTCTTGAACCCTAACTTACGTTCATAAGTAAAAGAACACGCATCTAAGAACACAATACGCTTATCTTCAAAAGCAAGTTAGAATCCCCTTATTGTATTCTAAACAGTTCTTACCCAGAAAGAACTTATTTTCTTCTAAGTCTTTTATAGCAAATCTTTTCTCTATTTGCTAAGAACAAGTGTGTAACTTAGATTGTTTAGATAGGTTATTCTTACCTTATCTTTCAGCAAACAATATTGTAAAATCTGTATTGATCTTTCTTTATCAATATATATTTTAAATTTGAAAAGTTTACTATGTTTGTATTCCTCCCCCCCCCCCTTCTACAAACTGTTATACACATCTTGTAGGCCCTAACGGGACCAACAGTCTGAAACGTGGTAGTAAAGAGTTCTGGATCCAAGAATTCTAAGGTAAAAGTCTGGACGAGAGTATTTCAGAGTTTCAGAATGCAATGGTTTAGAGTTCTGAATCTAAGAACTCTAAGTACCAGAAGTTTGAACTAGGGAATTTTAAAGGTTTAAGGACAAATCTGAATTCTGATAGTTAAAAATTCTGAACCTAAGAATTCTAGGTTGTTTTTGCTAACTCTGAAAAATTTATGAACTTAGATTTAACATTCCTAACTTGTTGACTAAAAAATTGAACCTTTTTTCATCTAGAGCCTTTGTAAAAAGGTCAACAACCTGTAAGTCTGTATTAACAAAGTACATTTCAATATTCTTCCTTTTCAACATGATTTTTTATGAAATGGTACCATATGTCTATATGCTTTGTCTTGGAGTGTTGCATAAGATTAGCAGTAATGGCTATGGTACTTCTTGAGTCATAATAAATTGAACTATTAAATGTGTACCCACAGTCTTTGAGTTGAGTCTTCATTGAAAGAACTAGTGAGCAATAACTTGCAACAACCATATATTCAGCCTCTACAGTGGATGTTGAGATACAATTTTGATTCTTGGATGTCCAACTCACCAGTTTGTCACCTAAGAACTGGCATGAGCCTGAGGTACTCTTTTTGTCTAGCCTACAGCCACCATAATCTGCATATGTGAAACTTGTTAGATCAAACCCAAAATCTTTGGGATACCAAAGGCCCAATGAAGGTGTGTCTTTAAGGTATCTTAAGATTCTCTTAACAACCATGAGGTGGAATTCTTTTGGATTGACTTGATATCTTGCAGAGAAGCAAGTGGCAAACATTATATCAGGTCTACTTGCAGTGAGATATAGCAAAGATCCAATCAGTGCCTCTGTACAAATTTTGATCTACAGACTTTCCATTAAAGTCTGCATCAATTTTTGTGCAAGGGGCCATTTGAGTTTTCAGAGTATCATAGTCAAACATGTTGAATTTCCTTAAGATATCATTTACAAACTTAGTTTGACTAATGAATATTTCTCTGAGTGATTTTTTAATTTGAAGTCCTAAAAGAAGTTTAGTTCACCAATCATACTCATTCGAAACTTATTATATATTATGTCTAAAAAGTTTCTATAAAACTTAGAATTAGTAGACCCAAAAATAATATCATCCACATAGATCTATATCAAGATCAAATCCTCACCTTGTTTCCTTAAGAATAAAGTTGTATCAATTGAATCCTTTTTGAAACCAGAATTGAGAAGGAATTCAGACAGAGTTTCATACCAAGCTCTAGGAGCTTGTTTGAGTCCATATAAGGATTTGATCAAGACATTTTGGGTGTTTAGGATCATCAAATCCCTCTGGATATTGTACATAAACTTCTTCATTTAGAACACCATTTAAGAATGTATTTTTAACATCCATTTCATAAACGTTGAAGTTTTTATGTGCAGCATAGTCTAAGAAGATTCTAATAGCCTCAATCCTTGCCATTGGGGCAAAAATTTCATCAAAGTCTATGCATTATTGTTGGCAATAGCCTTTTGCTACTAGCATGACCTTGTTTTTTATGACAATTCCATTTTCATCCTTTTTTTTATTTCTGAAAAACTTATTTTGAGCCAATTATAGATTTACTCTTTGGCATCTCCAAAATTGGTTTCTTTCAAATTGATTTAGTTAATCTTGCATGGCAAGAACCCAATCAGGGTCTTGTAATGCCTCTAAAGCTTTCTTAGGTTCAATTGTACTTATGAAATTGACAAACAAACACTAATTGGCTGTGGCAGATCTTGTTTGCACTCCTTCAGATACTTCTCCAATCACTTGATGTAATGGGTGATCTTTGGTCCATCTGTGTGAGTTGTGAAGGGGATGAGCTATGTCTTGATTTTTCTAGTAATCATTATCATCAATTATGGCAGGACTCTCTCCACTTTGTTGCTCCCCCTCAACAACAGGCATCTTCGAAGCTTGTAACTCTAAACTGGTTGGTTCAGAGTTAGGTGTAGGGTTTTCAGAGATAGATGAATTAGGCTCATTAGAGGAAGACACAATAGTCTATGTGAAAACTGACATGTTTATGCTTGATGTGGGTTGTTTTGAGCTTGAGTCTGCTTTATCAACTTCTCTGGATGTACTTGGATTTGAAAATCTGCACAAATTTCCAGAGAAACATCACACAAATCGTTAAAAAGTAGGTTTAACTCTAAATTTTTAGATTTAGAGTTATAATCCTTAGTCATTGAAGCATCCTCTTTTTTAAGATTGAGTCCTGAACTGATTTGTTTAGAAGTCTGGCTAGCTTCATCAAATCTAACATTGATGCTTTCCACAATTACTCTGGAAGATTTGACATAAACTCTGAAGGCTTTTTGAGTTAAGTGAATAACCAAGATACCTTCAAAAGCTTTCTTGTCAAATTTTCCAAGGTTAGTTCTGTCATTTAGCACATAACACCTGCATCCAAAAACATGAAGAAATTTTATGTTAAGTTTTCTCTTATTGATTATTTTATATGAAGTTTTAGAAAATCTCTTGTTTACAACAGATCTGTTCTGTATGAAGCATGTAGTTGAAATTGCTTCAACCCATAGGAACATTGGAAGATTTGCATGGTCAATCATAGTCCTAGCAGCTTCCACCAAAGTTCTGTTCTTTCTTTCCACAACCCCATTCTATTTAGGAGTTCTAACAGTAGAAAATTTATGAGATATTCTCGCAGAAGATAAGAAACTCTGAAGAACATCATTTTTGAATTATGTGCCATTATCACTCCTTATCTTTTGCACAGGGAGTTGTAAGAAGACTTGGATCCTCTTGATGAATGCAATGATGATTTGTGGAGCATTTGATTTCTGCTTTAGAAACTCTACCCACGTATATCTTGAGTATTCATCAACCATCACCAAGATATACTTCTTTCAATTTATGCTCTCAACTCTTATGGGTTTAAAAAGGTCTATATGTAACATGTCAAGGGGATATTTACATGATGATTCAACCTTGATCTTGTATGGACTTTTCTTCATTTTGCCCATTTCCAGGCTGCATAGAGAGAGTTTCTCAAACTTGATGGATGGCAGTCCCTTAACTAGATCTTTCTTCACTAATTGATCAATACTTTGAAGTTTAGGTGAGATAGCCTTTTGTGACGACAGTCTTCCTTCTTCTTTGATAGTTGTGGAGGTCAAGCATACAACTTGAGAGTTCTTTAGACTTGGGAAATAAGCAGAGTACATATCACCATCTCTTCTAGCTACTATCACTTGGACTTCACTAGGATCTTTCACAGTGCAACCATCAATATGGAAATGGACTTCATAGAGTTTGTCATAGAATTATTGACTAATGTTGAAGAGGTTGTGTTTCAACCCTTCAACATATAGTACCTTCATTATAGTGACAGTTCCATTGGTGAGCATTCGATATCCTCTTACAAACCCCTTTTGATTGTTCCCAAAATTAATAGTGCCACCATGTTTTTCTTTGAAGTTGGTCATCAATTGTTTGTAATCTGTCATATGTCTTGAGCATCCAGAATGTAAAATCCACAGATGACAAATCTGCAAAAGGAGATTACTTGGTTTTAGGTACCCATTTGAAAATGGGTCCCTTGGGGTTAGTTGAGGATAAGACTTTAGGTTTCCATATCTTAATAATCCTATTTCCAGACTTATCTTGGATTATTTCAATGTAGGTCTTTATTTTCCACTTCATTATTGGCTTGTTGAATGGCACAGTGAAGTCTAGAGAATGATTTTTGTTCATTTTATTAAGGTTCCTGGTGGGCTTGAAAGTCTTTTCAGATTTAGAGTTTCTCTTTAAATGGAATGAGGTTTGTGAGGGAACCTGTTCTTTTTGACCCAATTTGGTTTGAAATAGCTTTGGCCACAATGAGTACAATGAAAATGCTTTTTTAAGCATAAATATTATCTTAACACACATACACTTGAAAGGATTATGACCATAATATGCATAAGGATCAAAAGTACTTTCATTCAAAGGTTTCAAAGTTTCAACATATTTAAAATTATCAAAAATACAACCTTTTTCTTCTCTTCATTCCTCCTCCCACTCTTCTTGACTTTCTTGCTTAAATGCCTTTTTCTTTTATTTGAAAAATATGAGGACTTTGAATTAGATATGTTAGACTTCAAGTTTTTATATTTCAAATTGATTTGCTTTTTACAACTTGAAGTCTCACCCTTTGAAAGAACTTGGTTCTGGTGTGAAAGTGAAAGATGGGAACAACTGAAGGCTTAGTTTCTTTAACTTTTGGTTTTGAAGAAACTTTGTCATTTTTAGGGTAAGTGTTGGTTTTCGTTTTTGTTTCCTCGTCACACTCAGACTCATTCATCATTTGATCAAATTTGACCTAAGTCATGTCCTCTATGAATTTAGAAAGATTAGTTGATTTGAAACTTTGACTTTCAGAGTTTTGTGAGAAAGTCTGTGAAACCTTTTCAGAGTTGGATTCAAAGTTGTCATTACTCTGGACATATGACTTAGAGATTTGAACAATCTTTGGATTTTCAATTTCAGACTTGAGTTCAGATTGTGAATATTGTCGAGAGAACTCATATTCTTTATACGAAAATTGTGGTTCTCTATTCTCATAACTTTTATTGAGTTCAAAATCAAGTCCATGTTTAAAGCTCTTATCACAACTCTGAATGATAGGTTTTTCATATGACACTTCACATTTGATTTCTTCTTTAGAGGTGGATCTAGACTTAACAAAAAATTGTCCAAGATGGATTCTTTCAACAAGGTTTTCTGAAGTCTGTTTTGTAGTACCATTTTCAAAAAAAAATTGAGACCCTCCCGTTGCAGAGAAGTCATAAAGATTTGTAGGTACCGTTTTCAAAACATAATTTTTATTAAGACCTAATCCCATCTTTGGATTATAAAATCTAATATCCTTTGGATTACTAGTGAGCAGATTTAGAGTTTGTCCATTCTATTCTCTATTGAAGTTCAATTCCTCTAATTCCTCAATCTTTTTATACAAATCAATTCTTTCTTTAGAGATGAATTCATATTGAACTCTTAGGACCTCATTATCAACTTTGATCTTTTCAAAATCCTTTTTCAATTCAGATTTCTTTTCAGATAGATTGACTCTTCTATTTTCTAGATCTTCATTATGCTTTTCAGCATGTGAATAATTTTGTTTATTACTTTCTTTATCTTCTCTACATTTGTTAACCAATATTCTTTCTCCTTTATGTCTATTTTTAAGGTCCTCAAATTCAGAGTTCATTGATTCTATTTTAGTAAGCAGTTTAGAGTCAAGAATTTGTACCTCCTCTGAATCAGATCCAGAAGTCCCTTCTTCCTCAACAGATGCCATGAAGCATGAACTGGCATAGTGGGCAGTTTCTTCATCTGAAGAAGTCCATTCAAGCCATTTTTTTCCTCAACCATAAGCACTTGGCCTTGCTCTTTCTTCTTGGCCAGGTCCAGCTTCTTGGAGTAGTAGTTAGAATCCCTTGATTTCCTTAATCTACATTTCCTGGAAAAATGCCCGACCTTCCTATAGTTGAAGCATCTAGGATTTTCTTCTCCCTCTTTTTCCTTGTTCTCTTCTCTCCTATCAATCTTCTTCTCAGATCCATGTTTTCTCTCACCATTTCCCTTCTTGAAGTAGTCACCAGATTTTGAATGACTTCTTTTGGCAAAAATTTTGTTGAAGGCCTTGGTGAGTAGGCCGAGTTTTCTGCCATCTTCTTTAACTCTAGATCAGACTCATCACTTTCTGAGCCAGATGAAGGGCCTACCTCTGGGATTTCCACCATCTTTGAAGGTCTTTTGAAGTTGCTTTTCTATTTTCTCTCAGATATAAGGGCTAGAGAATCATGAACCTTTTTCTTCTCTGACATCCTTTCAATGACTTTTCTTCATGTTGGTTTAGTATGCCAAAGATATTATGATCTTGGAAATATATTTGGTTAAAAGATTATCAACAAAGGTATCCCATTATGGCCTGAGATTTTACTAAAATTTGTGTTTATTCTAGAGTTAATCTTTTGCACACCATTCCTTCTCAAGTAATTGAGAATGTCATTGAATCTCCCATATGTTTCAGAGAGAGATTCAAATTCTCGTGCTCTAAAGCCCTCATAAGTTCCTATGCATATGTTTACCTTGTTTTGTATAGCTTTATCACCTCCTTGCATTTGGGACTCAACCTTATCCCACATGGCCTTCACAAAAGTCAAGCTGTCTACCCTGTTGAAAATTTCATTGGGTAGAGCCATGGTGAGAAGAGTGAGAGTCCTTTTGTCAATCTTAGCTCTGTTTTTCTCCTCTGCATTGAACATGCTTAGATCTTCTCTAATCATTGATGCGGGGATTAGAGGAGTATTTTCTGTTATGGGCACTGCAGGAATTTTGATGAAGGGTTTGATGGGCCCATTAAGAATAGAATTCATTAGTTCTTCATCGATATTCTCCAGGAACTGGATCATGCAGATCTTCCATTGATGGTATTCCCCCACGAACAGGGCTGGAGGCTTTGTCTCTGATCCGATGCTAACATACTCTTTTGACATCTTGATAATATGAGATTGATACGACAATATGGAATAGAATTCGAGAGCCATTTGCTCTGATACCAATTGAAAGTGCCCGTGTACCAAGATAATGATAGTAAGAACAATTGAACAAAAGTATGAACAACAAAAGGTTTTGCTTTATTGATACGAAGATTGAAACTGCAAAGCAATCTGCTTAAAATGGATAATAAACTTGAACAGTTATTAAGAACGATATACCTATCTATATAAAGAATCAATAAAATAATTAAATAATGAAACAAGGTCCTATAAACATGGAAAGATAATCTCTATCGCTAATAGACTATTAACAAGATCAATATCATCCTCTCATTCAGAGTTAGTATAACTATGAACTCAAGGCCTTCAGACTTTGTCTTCAGATTTCACACTTGTAAGCTCTTCGGGTTTTCTATTGAATAACTCTGAAGATTAACTCTTCAGACTTTGTACTTGTGCACTTGAGAATCTTGATACCCGAACTCTGAAGTCTTCTAATCTAGAGATATGAAGATAAGTCTTTCAGACTTACACTTTGGCTTATACGCACTCTTCAACTCAGATCTCTGAAATTCTGCGATACAGAATTTTGAAGTCTTCTCTTCAAACTTTCATCCTTGGTAAATTTAGAAGAAATCTTTCAGTTCTTCAAATAGTGGTGCCATGAGCTGGAAGAGCTACAAGTACATAACATATTTGGTTACCGAATTAGTAGATCATCTTTTAAAGCCTACAAGCTAGAACAGGCATGATGCGCACTTTGGTACTATATGCTTGAGTTTTTTGTAAGACATTGATCTAATATGCAATTTTAGTAAACTTTAAATTATTTAAACATAAAACAGTTGTATTTATATCTGGTTTAGCATATTGGATATGAGTATTTGCATTAAACATTTATGTGTTCATTATTAACATGTCTTAAGTATCCTTAACTAAAACGATGATCATATTATTTAAAATTGTCTTTGATCGATTATTACTAGGGGACTTGTAATAAATAAAGATTATTGTGAAGTCTGATCATAGTCTAAGTTGGAAGTATACTAGATGCAACGAGAGTCAAATGCGCTTGGCGGGATGCCAACATTGGACAAGATCCACAGTCAGGATCACCTTGTAGATCGGCGTTATAAGGTGAGTCTTGAAAATGGTGGACACTCTTACTCTCAAACAGATGTGCCTTGGAACCTAATGCATAAGGAATGTTATACTTTGATATAGACTAACATTACCCTTAACCGGGTAATCATAAGGGCTATATTGGATAGGGATTTTCTCATCTCAAGATGATAGAGATATTTATGGGCCCCTTAATGACAAAGTCTGATTCACTGTATTTATGAGTTTGGATTTACTTTTTAAGTTATGAATTCTAGTACCACTTCTTTCTAAGTGTTTACATATTGTTATCTATTTGTATTATTAACAAATAAGGGGAGATTGTTGAGCCTAACCATCGGTTTTGTATATAATACTAATAGACATCCGATCGAAACACTTAGAAAATAAACATTCTTGTTTTCCTTGTTACTGGGTCCATATCCGATGAAATAACATCAATCGGATATCCCATCTATCCTTATCATTTGATGTCCTTGCATACTTTAGATTCATGATTATTTTGAATATATATAGTTGGCATTTCTTCATATGAAATATCTTGATTCGATTGATTTAATCATGGGATAAATAATCAAGCATTCACCACCTATTGTGATGACCGGGTTTATTTTGATTTGACAGTTTGGAATGGATTTTGAATAATGACTATAAGTTGAGGGGTTGCTTTGAAAATATGCTTAAAGCATCTTAAACTTCACACCGCCTCTTATTTAAAAAGCCATATATTTTTGTTTTATTTTAAAGTGATAAGAGGAGTAAGAAGTTGGTAGCTTTGTTCTCTGGTTCTAAGAAAAACAGAAGGAAGAAGAAGACTTGATACGTAATTTCATCTTATTTTCATTGTTGTTTATACTTGCAATCTACTGTGTTTACAATGTGAGTTTTATTTACAAAGCATCATTTTATTTGCTTTTTGATGAAGAAACTGTATGGTTTCATACTTGGGTATTTGATGATTATATGCTATTTATTAGCATAACTTTGAGTTTTGATTTGTTATTATCAACTAATTGTAATAAGGATGACATAATCAGGAGTTGAGTACTATTTGTTAATAAGGGTGACATAATAAGGTTGTAATAAGGGTGACATTATCAGGATTTGGGTATATTGGGATAAGGGTGGCATAATCAATCTCTGGAAATGATGATCTTTTGATCATGGGTTATGGTTTCACATCTTTCTGATACAATGGCATTGATTTTTATCGCATATGTATGATGCGATGAAATTGGGATTGAAATTGAAGTGTTATTATATTGCATCCTTATGATGCGACATGATGGGTTTATTGCATTGTTGTGATGCGAGAAGTTATGTTTATCGCATCAATGAGATGCGACAAGTGGTGGTTATCGCAACTTTGTGATGCGACAAGATTGGGTTATCGCATCAATGAGATGCGAGGAAAATGATTATCGCATCCTTCAGATGCGACAACGGGGTTATCACATGTGTATAATCAGACAAAAATATGTTATTGTATCAGGGTGATGCGACAAGTTGGTTTGATGCGACAAATTGATTATTATGTTGTTTAATGAGGTAAAATGGGGTTGTCTCATCTATATGTGGTGACAAAATAAGTATGATGTCATTAATTGATATTTGTATATTGTCGTTTCAAAGTCCATAAAGTGTTTTGGTGATTTTCACCCCGTAATTGCAAATAAGGGACTACTCACTAGACCTTGCGGTATAACCCTCATTTTGTGTTAAAAAAATGTGCATTACATGTGGGGCACCGGTGGAAGGTAAAGGAAAGGGGAATATGTGAAGGGAATTATTATCGATTTATGTCTGTGGAGTTTTTGAAGCTGACCGTATGCATGTATCTGAAAAATTGTTATATGCAAGTCATGTACTTTATATAAACGAATAATTTCTAGCTACTTTTGAATGTATCAATTTGTATAATTTGGGACCAGTGTGTAATTATTTTATTTCATGTTATATGAAATAAGTGGATTATATGAAAATGTGGAATGGGGTGTTACACCTATCCATTTATATCTGAAGTAAACTTCATAATGTCTATGACCTGGTTCTGAATTGTAGCTTACTTTTTGGATATAGACAAAGGTAGGATTTTTACTTATAAAAGTCTTCTAGTTATATGTGTTGATCAAAAAGAAAAATGCCTTTAGCAAAATCTAAGACTAGTTGAAGTGAGGTCAATATTGTCACCAAAGGTGATTAGTTTGTCATATAGCCGATAAAAGATCAGTACAAGATAAAGAGTCAACTAGTAGTCTGATAATACTACTACTGGAAAGCCGGATTGCAAAGTACAAACTTGGCTAGCAAGTTTAGATGTCCAACTCACTTCCTTCCTAATCTTAGTATGAGAACATGTATATTATGTTAGCCTAAACAAGTATAAAGGCACCATGTGAGTGGTACTTTGTTTGCTTTACTGTTCCCTCGACATACTAAAAGGATTGAGTAAGTTTAAAATGTGTCTACATCAAAATCAAATGTTGAATTGAAGAGTACTAGGATACATGGACCAACCAAAAAGAAGAAGACACATAGAAAAGTTGGATATATAACATTAAATGCAAAGATGGCTATAAAAGGCCACCCTTGGCATATATTGCAATTCACTCGTTTTGAAAGAACAATCCTTCTGAAAGTTTCTGAAGTAAATTTGGCGTCATCCTCTAAAGAAAATCTTTTGTTTATCAGATCTGAAAGAGAAACTTTCTCCCCTTCTCTTTTAGTTAGCAACTTTGTCATAGTCAGATTGTTTAGGATCACGTATCTTACCTTCTTAACTTCTACAACGAATATGTAATTCTTTGTTTTTATACAAGTTATAGAGCAAAAACTTAAATAAGTGAAAATTTGTTGTGTTTGTATTCATCCCCCTTTCTACAAATACTTCATGTGTAAGTCATCACCTTCCAGGACCAACAAGTGGTATCAGACGGTTTGTTTAATGTCATAAACAAGATCCGATATGACTTCCGCAACCAATATTATTGGCTCTCTATCCATACGTTTCTATACTAAAAAAAGATATGTCTTCTTCTTTAGAATTTTGTATGTCTCTATTTTCTATAGAAGGTTTTCTCCATCCTATATCAAAAGAATCAGATTTTGTTTCACTTATGCAAAAAACTGGTAGTAAAAAACTGAAATCTTCAAATTCCTTAACTTTCCTCTTTCTTCCACAAATAGACATAAATCTCAAAAACAAAATCTATGTGTCTTCGTTTAATAGTGCTATATCCGATAATCTTGTTAACAACTCTAAATGATTGAACCGGTCAACAAAGTACATTATCTTTAAACTCTTTTTTCTTAATTTTAAAATAATTTTCTCTCCTCACGAAAGATCTTTGTACAACACATGTTCTTATAAGAAAAATCTATTCCAAAAACAAATGTTTTATGGTTTATCTTTCCGAACTTGGTCTATCTGACAAAAAGAGTTCATAAATCTCTTCTTCAACTTCTTTAAAGAATCTATGTCAGGTACATCTCTTATTTCTCTTAGCAAAACTTAAAAAATGTCTTCTTTACCAGGATCCTCAGTATCACATTTTATTCCTCTTATTCTGAGAAAACCATAATCCTATGGGGTAGTTTATCAGTAATCTCTCTAAAAATTATAGGGACTAGGTCATACCCAAATATGGTACTTGGACAGTGGATGTTCAGGGCATATGACTGGTTATATTTCCCTGCTCAAGGACTTCGTGTCAGTAAGAGGTCCTTTTATTACTTTTGGTGATAATTCAACAGGGTCAACTATGGGTTATGGTATTTTAACTATGGATTGGTTACCGTTGACTTAAAATGGTTACAAGTTTACTTTAAAACCCAACACATCCAATATATGCATTTTTATCGTATTGAATAAGGTCAAGAACGAGAAATTAGGAGGAAAAATGCAGTTATTCAGCCGCTGGTGATAACTGACAAATCTTTGGCAAGGTAATGTGTTTTCTCCACACTCTAGCTTATAAAGTTTTTACAAGAGCTAAATATGTGTTTAAGTTCAGATATGCATTTGATAAAAACAACCATTAAGAATCACAAAGGTTTTGTATTTTCTTGTATATCCATTCATGTCTTGTTTGGGTTACAACCTTGTCGCCTTAATTCTATTTACAATGGTTAGAGTAGAGATGGGCAATAGGCGGGCCAGGGCCGGGACTGAACCGGCCTGGGATTGATTGAGACCAGTTCGGGACGCCTAGTTAAGGACCGGTTGCGCTTTTGATAAAAAAAACAAGGCATGGCCCGGAACGGGACCTATTTTGGGACCGGTTATGGGTCCGACTCGATTTTTTCAAAAAGTGTTACTGTTTTTTATAGCCGTTGGAACGGTCCTATGACCGTTTTTTATCCATTGACCATCTATACATGATATATAAGTCATATGGTGAACAGGGGAAGATACCAACTTACAAACGCAAAAAACGTTTACAATTCTCGCTATAATTCGTGATTTTGGCTTGTATTCGATTTCGATTTTTAACAACTCCTACTTCTCATCTCTTTAACAAACTAATTACATATTTTAAAGTGTATTAAAATTATTTTTTGTATTCTTTAAAAAATTTCAAAAAAATTATATGTAAAAGAACGGTTTTAAAAAAAATGGGACCGATTCGGACACGGCCCAGACTATTTCTCTTAACTGGTTTTGCCAAACCTTAGCAGGGTCTTGGATTTTTTGTCGGGACCGATTACAAGAATAGTTTTTGACACCGGAACCAAGAACGATTTTTAGCCATCTCTGTTACAGTAAAACTTTTCATTCTTAAAAAATAAAAGCAATTGATATTTAGTGCATTTTGTTTCAGAGGGACTTGTGAACTACTTATTATGAAAAATAATCTTGATTAAATATATAAAATAATATTTAGAAGTATAATTTTTTAACTATATTTCAATCGTGAGTAAGTACATGACATACATCAATTTACGAAACCGTGATTGATATAATTAAATAAATTTATGAAACCGTCACTGATATGATTAAGGATATGTTTGACAAACTAGTTGATGACTTTTAAGTTAGATGATAAGCTAACTGATTAATAAATTATGTTTGACAAAAACCAGCTAGCTTATAAGCATGTAAAATAACCAAAAAGACATTGAAACAATATTCAATTACAAATATTTCATACTATAATTAAAATAAATTTCTAATAATATAGTTAAAAACAAATTTCTAATAATATATTATGTTAATTAAAACAAATTAATTAATAGATTTTAATTACTATAAGTTGGTAATTATGAATAATTAATATTTTTTATAATTAATAATTAATGTTAATCATGGTCAAAATTGGAAAAAGAAAGTGTCAAAAAAGTTTTTATAAACTATTTCAAGTAGCTTATGAGTTATCTTATAAACTAAAGGGTTGTTCGGTTGCGGCTTAATGTGTTGTATAAGCTATATGGCTTATTCGCATAGTCATATCTAGTTGCTCGGTATGGGCTTATTTGGTCAGTCCATGGCTGAATCGCTCAGCTACAGAACTTATATCCTTTGTATTCAGCCATTGAATTTCCTCCAACTACCCCTCCCCCAGCATCCTTTCCCCTTCGTGTTCAACCCTTCGACTTTCAATGAAGGAGGATCTGTCATCAACGCCAAAACCCACATCACAAATTTCATCCAACAACTGCTGCGCCGGCTTCGGGAACTTGGATCCTTTCAAAATCGAAGCATAGCATGTGTACGGACCAAGCGTCATCACCACAGTCCAACAACAATCTAAACTAGTAGACTCATACTTTTGCAGAGGATAAGTTCCATTGTGGGAAGAAAGAGATAAAGCCAGTGGCTCCAGTTTATACACAAGAAAATCTCCGACGTCGTCAAACAGGTGATGTTGAATAGTTGCTTGGACAAGAGATTAGGACAGAAAGAGATGAAGGACGATTGATCATATAAATGAAGCAGATCTCCAACGTAACCAGTAGTTACAGCCCTCAACTTCTCCCTTCTGCTTTGTTGTGGGATGTGGTATGGTTCAAAACCCTCCGCCATAGACAAACAAACAAGAGAGAGAGAGGAATTGGGATTTTATTTGATTCAACATTTTAGCTTCATTTGATCTAGAGTTGTTCTTGTTATGGGTACCTGATGTAACGCAAAAAATTACAATTAAAAAGTCATTTGTTCAACATTTTTATCAAAGTGTGTTTTACTCAGACAAAAATAAAGACTAGGGGTAAAATAATCATTTTTGACATTCACTGTTTATCACAACAATCGAACAACAATTTATTTGTTAATATACAAACAACTATATCAATAAAGACAACTATATCCATACAGGTTTTAATAAAAAACGAACCGAAGAACCTCTGACTTAATGTATATTTAAATGATTACTTAAAAAAATAAGTTACTTTATGTTTAATGATTAAATAAATTTAGGAAAATGTAAAATGTAAAGTAGAAAACATATAACTTCAAAAATATTATTAAAAAAAAAAAGTCAGATCGCACACCGCGCCTTTTTTAACAGACGCGTTCCTGTGACCTGAATTTTACGAAGTCAACCTTGTGTCGACAACCCAATTTCTGTATTTCCTCCAAGAGTTTCGAATCCAACCGACCCACTCAATCTCTGATAGTTTTCTGCAAAACATATTTCATCGTTGCAGAATCTGTACACAAGAGTTTGGCAGTTCAGCTTTAATCACAGGAAATGGCGGATTTCCTTTCCGAACCGATTTCTAAACTCTCTGATGCCGTAATATTTGTAGCAACAACAACAGCCGATTTCAAACCCCAACTGGAGCAACTCAGTATCACCTTACAGAGAATAACATCTAAGGTTGATGAGATAACGAAGCTGAATCGGGAATTAGATCGTCCAGAGCAAGATTCCACGATGTTCACATCTATAATCAAAAAGGCAGAAGATCTTGTCAATAAATGCTTGAAAATCAAGTGGAATTATTTTAAGAAGTTCACTCACTCGCTGAAGCTAAAAGATGTCAATAACAAGTTGTTAAGAGTGTTTCAACTTGAAGCTCAGGCGGATCAATGCAGGGACGGTAAGGAGACTCTACTAGAAGTGAAAGCTGTAAAGCTAAGAATGGACAGTTTGGTTTCGAATTTGGAAGATTTGCGACAGAAATGTTCTCTGTCGAGAAGGGAACAAGTGATTGAACGAAAAAAGTTGGGTTGGAGGGTTCCCAAACTTCCTAAAGACATAGTGGGGTTCGATGAGCCACTAGCAAGGCTCAAGGCTAAGGTTATTGCTGATAATGATGATGATTCGGTGGTGGTTGTTTCTGCTGCTGGTGGGTGTGGGAAGACTACTTTGGCCAAGATGCTATGCAATGATCCTCAAATTCAAGGTACATTTATCAATCATATAAACTGAAACCCAGTAAAGTCTGACTGCAATAACTTGTATTATCAGCTTTAATAAATGCTTCCGGTCAATGAACATTATGGTATTTTAATCACCAGCCTTCAACTGGCAGCAGATAGTTTTCTGTTCCTTCTTTTCCCCTTTTGAGACTTGAAAATTTCTGTAACATTGCAAAAGCTTCCAACCATGAACTTGCAAACTCAAATTTTCTTCATATATATATGCTGCAAACACTGGTTTGGTCATCTAGAGACAGTTGTGCTTCCTTTTCATCCTTTTCACATAGTTTATCTTGTTTGTTTGGTGCTAATGTTTCTTATCTTTGCACAGAGAAATTTGGAGAGAACCTCTTCTTTGTGACAGTTTCTGCAACACCCAACTTCATGGTAATTGTCAATGATCTCCTAAATCCAAATTCCTTGGGTCAGCAAGTTGGGTTTCAAAGCAGTGAAGATGCAAAGAATAAGTTGGAGAACTTTTTGGGCGAGAGAGTACCAAGTCCCATACTTGTAGTGTTAGATGATGTGTGGTCGGAGTCATTTATCAACAACTTTGTGTTCGACATTGGGAGATACAAAATTGTGGTCACTTCTAGGATGGTCATTACAAAATATCATGTGTTCAAATTTGACCCTTTGAGCGATGAAGATGCCAAGACTCTCTTTTGCCACTCGGCATTTACTGAATACAAGAGGAAACCTACTCCTAGTATTGATGAGCATCTTGTGGATCAGGTAACCATATGTTCAATCCTTCATATATATATATATACAAGACTTCTTTCAAATACTTCCGGATAATGGGTTAGTTCTGTTCTGTACTTGCAAGTAATATGGGGAGTTAAGCCTCTATATGAAGCTTCCTAGTATTGTGCAAGAAGGCTGTTTCGGAGTTCTCATGACTCAAAACAATTGACCTTCTGGTCATTTACAGACACACATATGTGTATGTGTGTGTATGACATTAAAGTATCATTAAAGTCGACATGAATAACGAACACAACAAAATACTTTCACTGGCTAAAGAAGTAATGCTTCTTTTCTAGCTCTTTTGCTTTGTCTGTCTCGTGGTTTTAGGACTAATATGTCTCTAACTCTTCTGTACAGATGGTAACATGTTGTAAGAAACACCCCCTCACCCTTTTTGTGGTCGGTGGTTCATTAAATGGGAAAGATGAGTCAATCTGGAGACAAATGCTAAAAGAATTGTCTCGAGGTCATTCGGTTCTGGATCTAAATGAGGAAATACTTAAGCGTTTAGAAACAAGCTTTGATGCCTTGGATAACAAATTCAAGGAATGCTTTTTGGACTTTGGGCTATTCGTAGAAGATCAAAGGATCCCGGCTAGTGTTCTCTTGAATATATGGGTGCATTTGTACAACCATGATGATAAAGGCAATGATACCCTCGCCAAGATATTTGAACTTTCCTACAGAAATCTTGTCACTCTTATGAGAACAGGGTATTTGAACTTTCTCTATTACTTTGGTTTATAGGATGCTATGTGTTCTAATAGACTACCTTATAGGTCTTACGTTTATAGGACCGGACAATTGTAAGTCCTATGTAAAAATGTTATTATAAGTTTATAGGACGCGTTTGAACATCATTACAAGTTTCGTTAGGACACTTTTAAAGTAAAATGTCATATTAGTTTTTTTATAGGACACTTTGGAGAATTGCCCTATGAACACATCTTTTTATAGGACAATTGTTTTTATAAGACATCTTTTCAAATGATGTCATCCAAAACAGATGAAGTTTTAGTTCAAAAGTGTCCTAAAAAACTTGTTAAAACTTCCAAAAGCGTCCTATAAACTTATTTTAACACTTTTATGTAGCACGCACGATTGTGTGATCCTATAATCTCAAGTCTTACGAGGCAGTCTATTAGGTACCTAAACATTTTTGGTGTCTTATAAACCCGATTTTGTTGTAGTGACACTTCCACTTTTGAGGTGACATGAACATCTTCTCACCCTTAAATTTAACGTGGAGTCTTCGAAGTTTGAGGAACTACTAAAAACGACATTAAGGCTTATTAGATTTGAACTAAAAGCTAGTGTACAACTTTTCTTAAATAGGATGGATTTCGAGTTCTTTTTCTACACTGAATGTGCAATTGTTGTAGGCCTAATCCTTAAATTGTTTATAGTCTTAGGAAAGATCCAGGCTCAATAGTTAACTACTGTGAGCAGCAATATGTCACACAACACGATTTGCTTAGGCAGCTTGCTATTAACTTGAGTGGCAAGCTACCCATAGCACACCGGATAAGATTGATTATAAATGCACAAGGAGAGGACCTGCCTGATTCAATTTCGCAAATGCAAGAACCTATGGAAGCCCGCATATTGTCAATTTCGACAGGTTGATTCTTTTACCTGTGATAACAAATATAACGTACAGAAAAAATGCTGGTTTTGCATTTGAAAAACAAATATTAATCTTGACTACAAAGAATCATCGTTACGACTTCACAAGTAAAAATCTTGTTTGTTTGAGATAATGAATTTATTGGTATTATCGGTATCCAATTAAAATGTTGATTGCAGGAGAGTCATTCGCCTCAAGATGGTGCAACATCAAAGTCCCTGAGGTTGAAGTTCTTGTATTGAACTTGATGTCGAAGATGTATGCCTTACCCCATTTCTTGAAGGAAATGCAAAAGTTAAAGATTCTAAATGTCACAAACTATGGTTTATACCCAACGGAATTCAAGAATTTCCATCTTCTTGGCTGTTTATCCAATCTAATGAGGATTAGACTTGAACGCGTTGCAATATCTTCCTTGAGTGGATCCACATTAGGTCTGATAAACTTGCAGAAAGTATCATTCATAATGTGCAAAATAGGCAATGCTTTTGAGGAACTCAGCTCCAACACCTGGCCAGGACTAGTTGAAATTGAGATGGATTATTGCCAAGATTTAGTGGGGTTCCCATCGATATTGTGCAGCAGTGTCCACCTTAAGAGGATGAGCATCACCAACTGCAATGAGATGTGTGAACTTCCTGAAGAAATTGGTAATTTGACTAGTTTGGAAACACTGAGTCTTTGTTCTTGTACAAAACTGGAAAAGTTGCCTGAATCAGTCACAAGACTTGAAAAGCTAAGCATCGTTGACATTTCTGATTGTTTAAGCTTGACCGAGTTGCCAGAAGAGATAGGAAAGTTAGGTGGTCTACGTAAGATTAACATGAAGGGTTGTACAGGAGTACATGAGATACCAACATCTGCAAAGGAGCTATCTAACACACAAGTTATCTGCAACGAAGAAATATCGTACCAATGGCAGGATTTCTGTAATGTGGAGGTAATTGTGGTGGAAGAAGATAGATTAGAATCCCTTATGAGAATCATTTGAAATCCACACTTGTAATGCAAATCTATCCTTGTATTATGTTCTTTATTGGACTTGATGTATGTTGTTTGTATAAATGTCACTTGCTGAGTTTGTGAAAAACAGAACCATGGATATCGCAACTCGAGATTTCTTTAGTGTCATGATAACATCTCTTCAATAGCAACCTGTGTTGTGTGACAAATTGCTGCTCTTACAATAAGTTTACAACCTAGCTGATCTACAAACATCTGTCAACCAACTGTTAGAAGTCTAAACCCAAACACATTCAGGTTGACTTTGACTGGAGGGGTAAATGTTATGTTGGTATGACCTATGAAGTTAAAGATCTTTTATGTCTAGTTTTCAATAAGTTATATGACAGTTTTTGTACCCAAAGCTCCTGTTTTGATGTTGCCGTTACACATTCTGTTTTTCAATTTATTTACCATGAATTTGTAGGATTTGTCATGGTGAAAACGAGTATAAATAGAGTTGTAATATTTTGAGTAAATACGAAAAGAATATATGTTAAAGAACTACGATCTCCGTCCCAAAATATATGTCCACAATGAAAATTGTACAAGAATGTCTACACCTTTTTCAGCGAGTAAAAGACAGTTTTACCCTTAATATTAGGAGATAGTTTTTCTCCATCTCATAATTAAAGATAGAATTAGAAAATAGACATATAGTGAATACTTATTTTAGGACAAACTATAATAGAAATATAGTTGAAATTTGTAAGAAACTGTGTTCTTTTTGTTTCACCAGCATATTTGGAATTACCGTTATTCTTTTCGTATATTATAGCTATATTGAGATTTCGTTTTAAAGGATGTACAACCGACCTTGCAAATGGTACAAGTCATCAAATCCTAGAAGACCTCGACGATATGGGGTCGTGTTGCATGGCATTCCAGTGAAGACGCTTCGGCATCCTGCATGGCATGGGCTGCAGCCTTGGGACAACAAAATCACTTGATTATTATCGATATCTGAAACTACACCTCTACAAGCTAGATCTTGGAAAACTTTATTGTGACCAGAAACCAGACAAATTATTTGGTAAGGTGACACTTTTTGATTCGAAAGTCATGAATTCAAATAATTTTGTGCAAAATACAAGGGAAAAGTCTTTTGTACTCCATCATCATAATTATTGGGTTTCTTATTTTTATATTATTAGAAAAAGTCTTTTGTTGTTTTACTGTTCAAAGGTTGTCCAACTCTTTCAACACTAAAACAACAGAAGAGATGTTATCATGACACTAAAGAAATCTCGAGTTGCGATGTCCATGGTTCTGTTTTTCACAAACTCATCAAGTGACATTTATACAAACAATATGATGTTGTGTCATAACATCATGTCCAATAAAGAACATAATACAAGGATATATTTGCATTTCAAATGATTCTCATAAGGGATTCTAATCTATCTTCTTCCACCACAATTACCTCCACATTACTGAAATCCTGCCATTGGTACGATATTTCTTCGTTGCAGATAACTTGTGTGTTAGATAGCTCCTTTACAGATGTCGGTATCTCATGTACTCCTGTACAACCCTTCATGTTAATCGTTCGTAGACCACTTAACTTTCCTATCTCTTTTGGCAACTCGCTCAAGCTTAAGCAATCAGAAATGTCAACAATACTTAGCTTTTCAAGTCTTGTGACTGATTCAGGCAACTTTTCTAGTTTTGTACAAGAACAAAGACTCAGTGTTTCCAAACTAGTCAACTTACCAAATTCTTCAGAAATTCCACACATCTCATTGCAGTTGGTGATGCTTACATTCTTAAGGTGGACGCTGCTGCACAATATCGCTGGGAATTCCAATAAATCTTGGCAATAATCCATCTCGATTTCAACTAGTCTTGGCCAGATGTTGGGGTGTTCACTGCTGAGTTTCTCAAAAGCATTGCCTATTTTGCACATTATGAAAGATATTTTCTGCAAGTTTACCAGAGCTAAAGTGGGTCCACTCAAGGAAGATATTGTAACACGTTCAAGCCTAATCCTTGTTAGATTGGATAAACAACCAAGAAGATGAAAATTCTCAAACTCCGTTGGGTATAAACCATAGTTTGTGACGTTTAGAACCTTTAATTTTTGCATTTTCTCGAAGAAGTAGGGTAAAGTGTAGGTCTTTGACATCAGGTTCAACACTAAAACTTCAACCTCAGGCACTTCCATGTTGCACCATCTCGAGGCAAACGACTCTCCTGCATTCCACATTTTAATCAATTAATAAGAAACATATTATAACAATAAATTCATTAATAACCCATTGCTCCAAATGAAAAAGTTTTTTACTTTATTAATATTGTTCTGTTAACAAAATATAAAATACCCATTGTATTTGTTATCACAAGTCAAAAATCATAGCAAACCATTCAAAAGTCAAAATGCAGTTCTTCAGCTTTGAAACAAATGGAGTAGTAGGTTCCATTTAAAATTTATGGGAGGGAAAAAAAACCTGTTGAGATCGACAATATGCGCGCTTGCATAGGTTCTTTCACTTTTGAAATTGATGTGGGCAGGTCTTCTCCATGTGCACTTATAATCAATCTTGTCCTCTGTGCTAAGGCTACTTTGCTACTCAAGTTAATAGCAAGCTGCCTCAGCAAATCGTGTTGTGTGACAAATTGCTGCTCGCAAAAGTTAACTGTGCCTGGATCTTTCCTAAGACTATTAAACAATTTGGAGATTAGATCTACAACAGTTACAACAGTTGTGACAATTACATATCTGAAAATATACAATGAAACTGAAATCCCTCCTATTCGGGAAAAGTTGCACATTAGTTTTTAGTTCGAATCTAGTAAGGCTTCTTAATGTTATTATCAATAGTTTCTCAAACTACAAATTAATTTTAAGGGTGAGAAGTAGTTCAAGTCACCTCAAAAGTGAAAGTGTCACTGCAACAAAATTAAGTTTATAGGACGCCAAAAATGTCTAGTGTCTTAATAGACTGCTTTGTAGGACTTCCGTTTATAAGACCGAACAATTATGTGTCCTATGTAAGAGTGTTTCAACAAGTTTATTGGACGTTTTCACATGTTTTTTAGAACACTTCTAAAAATAAAGGGTCGTATAATTTTTTATAGGACACTTTGGAGAAGTATTCTATGAACATATCTATTCATAGGACACTTATTTTTATAAGATACCTTTCTAAATCATGTCATAATAAAATTAAGGGAACGTTATATTTCAAAAATATCCTAAAAACTTGTAAAGTTGGTATAAACTTATTGTAACACTTTTACATAAGACAGACAATTGTTTAATCCTATAAACTGAAGTCCTATAAAATATCCTATTAGAATACTGAGGGGGCGTTTGGTTCATTTGGAAAGAATGGAAATGGGAATGGGTTCAATAAGGAATGATAATGTTGGGGAATGAAAACTCACTCCCCCCAATTTACTAGGGTATGGATTATTACCTACTTTTAAGTAATCATTTATTGCATTATATTGAACCAAACAGCACTTGCATATCCATTTCCATTCCATTCCTTACCCCCTAATACCCCCAGCCAAATACCCTCTTAAGACATTTTGGCATCCTATAAACCCAATTTTGATGTAGTGTGTAATCTTATATTCAAAGTAATAGAGAAAGTCCAAATACCCTATGTTCATAAGATTGACAAGATTTCTGTAAGAAAGTTCAAATATCTTGGCCAGGGTATCACTGCCGTCATCTTCATGTTCGTACAAATGCACCCACATATTCAAGAGAGCAGTAGCCGGAATCCTTTGATCTTCTGGGAACAACCCAAAGTCCAAGAAACATTCCTTAAATCTGTCATCCAAGGCCTGAAAACTTCTTTCTAGACGGTTAAGTATATCTACATTTAGATCCAGAACCGATTGACCTTGAGACAATAGTTTTAGCATATATCTCCAAGCTGTCTCATCTTTCCCATCCAAGGAACTGCCGACCACCGAAAGGGTGAGTGGGTGTTTCTTACAACATTTTACCATCTACATAGAAGGTTTAGAAAGATATTAGTCTTTAAATAAGAAGAATTGACCATTTGTTACACGAATTATGAAGAAAAAAAAATCATCACAATTAAGGGTTATATCATAAGTGTACAATTAGGGTTGAACCATGGAGCAACCAATTGTAAAATTATTCCTTTGTGATTGGAATATGTTGAGTAAAAAGCCAAAACACAGTCTGCTTGCTGAATTCATGGGAAAACCAGTGTAGAAAGACTACCTCCCCATCTTAAGCAAAGTCGAGGATCATGGTTGTACTATGGTCACCCTTTAAAAACAAAACTCAACTAAGGGGTTGTTCGGTTGGTTTTTCATTAAGCACGTTATGCGTGAAGCTATCTATATGAATTTAGTTGACTGTATGGATTCGGCCAAATTGTTGCTCCGTTGTTGTGCTAAAGAAATAGTTTGAATTACTATTTTACCCCTTAGTCTATATTAACACTGATTAAAATTACAGTTTGATATATAAGTTCAATGGTTGATTTTGAAAGATTTAAGGGTTTCTTAAAGGGTTAAATGCATGAAACAACAACCCTACTTTCATAAATCTCCTTATTATAGCATTGTAAAATCTACCCATTATAGCAATGGGTAACCTCTTACAATGCTATAATAAGATAATTCATGAAAGTAGGTTGTTATTTCATGCATTAGCCATTTTTAAATAGAAGGTTATATTATTTTCTTTTAGAATATAATTTATATATTATATTTATTAATATAATATACTCACATGTATGTATGTATATACATACATATACATGAAGTGACAAACACACAAAAGGTTGAGTAAATATGGACAAGACTTGAAAAGTGAGGAGGGTATATATGGAATAAAGGGTAGGACAAATGGCTGAATCCATGACTGTTTTTGGCTGACCGAATAAGCCATTACTGAACATCCCCAAAGCCTTTATCCCAAAGTAGTAAAAGAAGCATTATATTTATTTGAAAAATAAACATACTATACCTGATTCACAAGATCCTTGTGAATAGTAGGCCTAGGTCTCCTCCCTTCAGGAAATGCTGAGCGGTGAAAGAGAATCTTGGCATCTTCATCGCTCAAAGGGTCAAATTGAAACATATCATGTTTCGGAAAGACCATCCTAGATGTAACCAGAATTGTGTATCCAGTGATATTGAATGCAAAGTTTTCAATAAATGAATCAGACCAGACATCATCTAGTACTAGAAGTAGAGGACCTGAAACCTTCTCACGCAAAAAGTTCTCCAACTTATTCTTTGTATCTTCGATACTGTTTTGCTTTGCATTCGCGGTACCAATTTGAGACTGAGCTTGCTGAGCGAAAGAATTTGGATTTAAGAGATCATTGACAAATACCAAGAAGTTGGGTGTTTCTGAAACTGTCACAAAGAAGATCCTCTCCCCAAATTTGGCTGATCAAGAGTAAGTAACGTCAGTATCAAGCTAGCAAGACTAATTAATACTCCATATACATTAAGATCCTAAAAGTTGGTGTCATTTAGTGTTCAAATGACCAAATATATTCGAAACTATATAAATTTGGAAAGTGGACTATAATTATGGGACAAAGAGAATACCATTGAACAAACATGATGAAACTAATATGTTAATTGAAGTAGGAATTTACAAAATTGGTTTCGGTCATCAGCTAAACAAAGAGTTCTTTTTTTTGCCTAAAAAAGAGTGACAATGAGAAGGACGATTTACAAAGTATGATCCTAATAGAGTAAACAGACTCAATCAAACTGGACAACCATTAGACAGGTAGTCTGGATAAACAGCCACGGGACCACACTGTGATTCTATTAGGTCAAGTTGACCAGAGGCAGGGTCTTAAGACATCTAGGTTCTCCAAATTAGTGTTAGCAGCATAGTGGTTATGCCCATAAATGTGTAGATATATTGAGGTGGCAACTTCATGGGTCAGAAGCTTTAATTTGCAATGTAATATAGTTCTGAAATCTCAAATGTTTTCTGAAAATGTGGGAAAAGGACCAACAGAAAACAATTTCCTGCCAGTTGAAGATGGTATGATAATGAGCCCAATAAACAAAGTTGAAGTTAAGTTTATCAACTAATTTGAGCAAATTCTTCCAAAATTGAGCAAACCGTCAAACTCTTTGGCCAAGAGAAGTAATATTATGTTAAAAGAAGCTATTAATTGATTGATGAATGTGATGGGTTACCTTGAATTTCAGCATCATAGCAGAGCATGGTGACCAAAGTAGTCTTCCCACATCCACCGGGAGCAGAAACAACCATCACCGAACCATCATCGCAATCCATTTTATCAGCAAGAACCATAGCCTTGAGATTCTCTAGTGGCTTCTCAAATGCCACGATGCCTCTAGGAAGTGTGGGAACTCGCCAACCCAATTTTTCTCGTTCTAATGTGGTTTCATGTTCTCTGCTAAAAGACATCGACATAGAACTATTCTTACTCAGTGTCTGCCCCAAATTTCTCACGTCCGTAGCTAATGTTTCCATTCTGTCACTTACACGATTCACTTCTACCAGCGTCTGCTTAATGTCTCGACTCTGAGACGCCTGAACTTCAATCTGAAAGAATCTTAACAGCTTTTGGTCCAGATCTTTAAGCTTCAGTGAGTGAGTGAACCTCTTGATTAAATTCCTCTTGATCTTCAAGCATTTGCGGACAAGCTTTCTGGCGTCTTGGATTTCATATACGAACATCTCGGACTCTTCCTTAGAACGATCTAGTTTCCGATCGAGCTCCCTAATCTCATAAATAATGGGTCCAATTCTCTCTAAGGTGATTTTGAGTTGTTCCAGTTGGGGTTTGAAATTCGCTGTGGTTTTTGCTACAGATATAACGATCTCCAATAGTTTAGAAATGGATTCAGAAAGAAGAGGATCTACAAGCATAGCCATTTCTTGGGGTTTGAAGATCTAAATGATTAGATTCGTGCTCAATCTGAAATGGGTTAGAAATGGATTGAACCATTTGAAGGAAAACAGACAAGTACTCTTGACGCGTCGGGTCAACGCTAAAAAACAAAAATATTAAAGTGCCAATTACAAAACAAGGATAATAAAAACATAAATTAATTGAAATCTATATATATATTAAAGAAGAAACCATGTGCAATGACGTGGCCTCTTCTCAAAGCTAGAAAATGCTTTATCATTTCTCTCATTTTCTCAAGCTTTTCTCACCTACTCATGTTCCCTTTAATAATTGATCTTTAACTCTCATTATTTCTCTCTTTTCGGTTATAATCACATGCAATGACGTGGTATTTTCTCAAAGCTAGAAAATGTTTTATCTTTTCTCTCATTTTCTCAAGCTTTTCTCACCTACTTATGTTCCCTCTAATAATTGATCTTTAACTATCATTATTTCTCTCTTTTCAGTTATAATTTTTCATCTTCTTTTCATGATATACTTCTATGATAATCTATCTATTAATCTCTCAATTCTTTCTCTCTATTCAGTTATAATTTTGTGGAAGCGATTTGTATTTTTGTTGATTTGAGTCGTCATTCAATAAGACAAATCATGGTATGAGTTTTTGCTTATGTAACTATAGTATTTCGTCTTTTAATCGGAGACATATATATATATATATTAAAGAAGAAAGCACGTGCAATGACGTGGTCTCTTCTCAAAGCTAGAAAATGTTTTATCATTTTTCTCCTTTTCTCAAGCTTTTCTCACCTCAATATTTATTTTTTATTTTTGATATTCACTAATTACTTCAACCTACTCATGTTCTCTCTAATAACTGATCTTTTAATTCTCATTATTTCTCTTTTTTCAGTTATAATTTTTCATCTTCTCTTCATGGTATACCTCTATGATAATCTATCTATTAATCTCTCAATTCTTCCTCTCTATTCAATTATAATTTTGTGGAGGCGATTTGTATTTTTGTTGATTTGAGGCGTCATTCAATAAGACACATCATGGTATGAATTTTTGCTTATGTAAGTATAGTATTTCGTCTTTTAATCAGAGACATTCACACTAAAGCTGAAATTATATAGGCATATGAATATTTTTTGTGTGGATAAAATAGCATATGAATTCTTGATGAAATAAGGTAACATTGTTTAAACATAACAATCTCTCTTAATCTCTCAATTATTCCTCTATTCAGTTTTTGTGGAGATGATTTGCATTTTTGTTGATTTGAGGTGTCATTCAAGAAGACATATATGATATGAGTTTTTGTTGATGTAAGTATATTACTTCGTCTTTTAATTGGAGACATTCACACTAAAATTGGAATTATGCAGGCATATAAATCCTTTTTTGTGTGGATAAAGTGATATATGAATCATTGATGAAATAAGATAACATTTTTTAAGCATATGTAGAACATAAAAATAAGTATTTTTTTTGTTTGTTCATCCATAAACTTGATAAACATTATGCTAGAATATTTTTGCATTGATGCTAGAAGAGTGTATCAAGAAAGATGGTTTATGATTTTTTAATATCGGTAATCTTTCATATGGTTTTTAAGACATCGATGTTGATCGGTCTATTGCGATTTTTTCCTTCTTTAGCATT
>NC_037544.1:9517365-9533888 GCF_001531365.2 Cynara cardunculus var. scolymus
TTAAACTCTATATATAATTAACAATATAATCAATATAATACATATCTTTTATTTTACATGGTTTTATTAAAAACCTCATTTTTCAGGATTTTTTTACAGAGAAAACAAACTATGAATTGTCTAAAACAAATCTAAATTTTTTGACAAGTCAAATGAAAAAATAACAAATCAATCAAACTCTTATGTATCTGGAATGATCATAATACTATTATTGTCCCACTTTGTGCAATCGCATGTAGAAAAAAATGGATTTCAAGAAGGTTTTTGGCCCATGAAAGATTACATGAGTATATCATGAACTAATATAAGCAAATTGCAAAAATATTCAATAATTATATTAAAATAGGATACAACACAATATTTGCTTAGTGAATATAAATATTTTATGAGAATATATGTAGGAGATAAATTGATATGCATTATGATAAAACAATTCTCATAATACACCTCAAGATTATAATCATTTTTTTCACATTTTTTTTTTATGATTTTGGACCAATTACAAAGTTTGATATGATAAAAAATTGATATATAAAACTTAATATATATATATATATATATATATATATATATATATTAAAAAAAACAACCAATAATGATAAGGTGGATTCATATATCAAAGGTAATATTAATTTTTATTAGTTTTATATATAAATATGATTATCGATTCATTTAACTAACTTCAATAATTTAAAAAAAATATATTATCATCACGCAACGCACGATATCAAAAACTAGTAGATATTTTAATGAAAATAACTAAAAAACATCTCATTACTCATGTTTGACCATGGAGGGCAATACACGCCATGTTTAACCAAAAAAATATCAAAAAAATCATTTTAAATTGATTTGTGGGTATACATGTAATCGATTTAGAAGACAAACACTGATTTGCCTTGAGAAGAGCGATCACTTCCGCCTAACCTTGGATCTTTCTTCGGGGGCGATCTAACCACCTATATTGACTACCATTTCGTTTTTTAGTATATAAATTGATTTGACAATTAAGGAGTGTTTTTAATAAACAGATGGCGATTTTGATTGGTTTTTTTTAACTGTTTAAGGACCAAATGTTTTGGCTTTATTCTATAAAATCAAACAATTCTACTCTCACAATTTGTAACTTGTAAACACAATCTACCATGACAACCATTAACACCATATGTACTTACGTGAAGATTTATAATTTTTGCTATTTTTTTAAAGGTATAAATTTACTAACGAATGTTTTTATTATTTCTTATAAGAATTATATTTTTTATAACCAGTGAATGTTAATATTTTTTTTAATAATTGTTGATACAAAAAAAAATTTGTATTAGATTTGGGAGACAAAATCAGATATTATATCTGAAAAATGTCATATTTTTATAACCACATACTTTGTCCGCTATTTCGTCATTTAGTGGCTTATGATTTGACGATCTATTTTGTCTTATTACATAACGGTTTATATAAATAAGTGATCGGGATTGGAAGCATTATCACCATCCCCACCGACATCCATCGCTAGAAACACTCCCTTTGACCATTCCGATCACTGACGGATGTCGAGTCTACCAAATAATAAATTCCAACTAATGACTAGTTACAACCAAAATTGTAGTAGTGTAAGTTGGGTTGAATCCACAGAGACTCGGTCTAACGTTGTACGACTAGCGAATCAAGTACACGATGAAAACGTAAAAAACTAATAATCACGAAGGGGTGTGGATTTGATTAATTACTCTAAACATGCGATAAAATATAAATTAAAACAATTGATTAAAGTCCCAACATCGATTCAATACCAGTTAAGATGTTAGTGTCTATCATTGATTCCAAAAATATAAACGGAAAGGACAAGCCCGAATTGATTTTAATCGTTGACAAGCTCTAACGACCCAAATTTTCCATAGATAATCGTTGATTAAAATAAGCTATCTAATCAACCATTAACCACAAATACAAGTTTAAATAAGCTCTTAAACTCATAGGTGCGACTAGCTTTACCGGACTAGAAAAAAGTACCAATTCAAAGCCATAAGCTCATAAGCTCGGCTTATCGAGGCTTAAATCGCGAGATTTCAAATATTCAATCCGGGAACCTTATCGAAACCAAATGAATACTAGTGTTACTCTATCATAATTCTAAGACGATTACATATCTAAGAATTTTGAATAACCATTCCATAAGAGAATTTCAATCAGTTAGCTAAACTAATTGAAAACCCAAATATGATTAACATTAAGTTCAGAAATCAAGCAAATAAGCTTGTTCAAACATGTTTACAATAAAATCTCAAAGCAATAACAAGTCAAAACCAAATTAAATCAATGTTGTTGTCAAAGCAACACATGGCTAAACTAGGTTACTGATTCTAAAGATTTTAGGATTTACTGATTGATGAGAAAAGTTGTTGTCCTCTCCAATCAAACCTAGACCCACGACTTGTTGTCTTCACTCTCACCTCCATCCTCTCCAATCGAACCAAACCTACGACTTGCTGTCCTCGCTCACGTCCCTCTCTTCTCCGATCGAAACCACGTCTCCTCCAATCGAACCCACCAAACGTGTTGCTGTCTCCTCCCTTCTCAATCCCACGAACTGTTACCGTATATCCTCCCCAATCAAAATTGCCTCCTGGTCGATCAAAATGTGGAGAAGATATGGGCTCTCTTTGGGCTTGATGAAGTCCACAAAAGATAGGCCAAAACTTGGGCTTTTGCTTTTTCTTTTTGGGCTGGACTCTACAAAATAAAATAAAGGTTAAGTAAACACATTTATTCACAAAATGATTAAGATAAAGGGCTTTTTAACTTTAATTTTTTTAACCAAGAAAATATAGCTATCAAAACATCCCCACACTTAGAACTTTGACCGTCCCCGGGCAATCACTACGAATTTATCATGAGTTGATTTTTAGAGAACAGACAAAAATACATTGCATTTCACGGAGGTTCGACTAAACCATATTAGCGAAAAATAACACACGAGACAAACCAAAGATGAGAACATGCTAATTTCACAAACACCTCACAAAAGATATATGCAATACAATCGCTCATTCACACAATGGTGTAGGTGTTTTCACTCAAAACATTAATTCACATGCACAAACACTACCATAGTCTTGAATTAGGTCTCGATTCTCCATTGCTAATGGTCAACCTAGGTGTGGATCAAAAAGGTCTTTAGTAGGGGTTGTAACGTGGCTTAGGGTCAAGGTAGGGAATAGTTTGGTGAAGTGACTAAAAGTGGATCTTGGAGGAGCAGTCGCCAAGGTATATCAAGAGCCATCAATATTTTGATAGCCAGGACCGACAACCATCAAAGAGGCCAAGACCCTCGTGACATGCACGGGTGCCATAACCCTCCTCTTCTAATCCCGATTCTTCCATAGAGGAGGAGTCAGACCATGAGGATGACTTGGGCCCCCGGTATCATCCAAAGGTCTCCAAGGGATATGAGCCCCCCCTTTCCATACAACATCTTCTGACTATCACCAGGATGCCTCATTCCGACCCATATGCATCAAAATGAGACGAATTAATCAGGATCTCGACTGATTACTACGGGCACAAGACGTCTCATGACCCTCTTCATGAGGATTTGGAGAGACGTCTATCGACCGTCGAGGACCTTTGTTGACAATTCACGTATTGTCGGGTAATTTATCGGCCATCGTTTTTATTTGTTTCTTGATGAACCTTTATGTGCTTTTATTAGATGTTGGGTGGCTAACAATTTGGTGTGTCACATGTGTCTGAATCTACAATGTTCGGATCTATGTTCTTCAGATCTACAGCAGGCCACTATACACAGTCTGTAAGTCACTAATACTGAAAATTTACTGAAAAATGACCAATATTTTATTTATTCTTTTAAAAAATGACCAATATTTTATTTATTCTTTTAAAAAATGACCAATATGTCATAAACTTCCAGGGTTTTACACCATTGGGGTCATCATTTTATATAACTCAGCAAATGACCTATGTTACAATAGTTGATATGGGGTCAGCTCCGTCGTACGTTACACCGGACCCCTATACGCAACCTGTAAGTTATTATTACCCTTTGTTTATTTTCTTTGTTCTTCTGAAAATCTATTAAAAATGACCAATCTTAATTTTTAGGGCACATCGGGGTCATCGTTCCAGCCGATGACTCATGATTTCTCTAGTCATACGGGGTCAGCGTTCGACATATTTCGACCACCATCTACCGATATGTCGGCCCCGTCGAATTCGTCATATGGTGGGCGTGGCATGTTCAGTACTCCAGTTAGCACGGAAGCTGAGAGATCACCCCCGACAAAAGTCCAATAGAGGCCAATACGCAAGAAGATGTCGGAAAGACATATCTCCTCTCCTTTCAGCTCCTTACCTACTACCACTCCTTCTGTTTGACGACCACCAAAGGCACAAACTCGCCGTCATGCTTCTACTTCTTTCACATTGACGGCTACTATCACTGCACGATATCGTCGCTTTGAGGTTCCTGAGTGTTGTCTTAGGTGCTCACCTGTTCTTACTGTAAATAGGCATTGGTGGGGCTTACTACTGGGCTTGGAGGGGGATGGGTGGTTGTTGAGCTCGGTTAGTACTAAAGTTAAATTTTAGTACTATTATTATAATTAAAGATATAAGTAATTAGATGTCTAACAATTTATGTTTTGTTAACAACACATGATTGTTGGGTACAAAGTCTACTGGAATCTCATTCGCCATCAGCACCATAGACGATTATGATAGCCGATTTCTAGGAATTCTTGGTCGGTCACCAAGGCCCAAACTACGCCTATACGCAAGCTAATGGTGAGATGGATGATTTCCCGTCATGGTATCGTCTAGATAGGGTATGAAAATTTGTTTACATTTATTTAGTTTAACTCATTATAGTGTAGTGTTATTTAGTATTTGATTGTTTCTCTAATATTTCAGGTCTTTATCCTCATATGCGTCAATAACAAGCATAGGGTGATTGGAGATTTCAGCCTGTAGATGTTCGAGATGATCGTCTATGACAACTATCGATGCCCTTCACATGAGATGTCCTTTAGAGCTACGATGACCAGATTCGCCAACGTATTGTCGAGTTTTTTTACTTATCTCGATGACCAATGTCATGCACAGAGGAGTGGGGAATTCTCATAAGTTTATGTTGGCGATGTACCACAGAGAACCCCCACCCTTGGCGATTGTGGAGTCTGGTGCTGTAGGTTCCTCTCACAGTTGGTTTCTGGAGAGACCCCATCAGCTGCGGTTAATGCAAGGAAGAGGAGATGCAGTGGCGATGGCACATGACAGAGGTCTTATATGCAAAGTGGTAGACGTCCAAAGTGGATTAGATTATTTTATGTTTATCATTATGGGATATTATTACGAATTGCATAACTTGGTATTGATTACATTTTCACTTTTACATTTACAAATTCCATATTACACATACATAAAATCTTTAATCGAAAAACAATAATTCATTATATATGATAACTAAGTGACGATGTATCTTAATTCACCAACAACTCAAATCTGTAATGTGTTGACAACCCCATTATATTAGGAGGTCGTTTACACAGACTGTGGAGATCTTCTTGCTTTGTCCTTCTTGGTGAAAGATGGGAGTGTTATGATATTAGTGGATGACAAAGGTGGCCAATCGTTAGTGATAGGCTTAAGGCATCCTTTCTCATCCATTGGTGTCATAACTCTCCCATCTTTCACTAAGAAATGACAATTTAAACAAGTGCTCCATCGTCCGTCCAAATGAGCTCCTGTTAAGCATAAGGTTCTCAACACATTACAGATTAAAAGTTAATTTCCACCGAAAATTTCAACAAATATAGGAGACGTGGAAGTAACAAACTCAAGAAACTATAACACATGGTAACTCAATGATTGATTTGAAATCAGAAAAGAAACAAATGCAAATAAATTTCTTGGACTGAACTACCATGGTTCTTTGAAATTAAAATTTATTCACTTATAAAAATATATGGTACTCCCCCTCAAAAGTAGCATAACCTCTTGATTGACCAGTCATTTGATATAAATATTCTGAATAAGAATGCACACGACTTCCCTGCAAAACAGATTAGAAAGATTTTGATACCCAAGCTTATTGGGTCCTCGAAGGTTAGATGCTTTAGCATTGAAGCTATGGAATTGAGAGTCGGGGACACTGTAAGTACGGTACCATTTATTCACATACTTTTAATTGACAAAATCAATTTTCCACATGTTGAACATTATAGCTTCTCTTGGCTCAGACTTATTACCAAATTGATAGAACTGACAAAACAAGACAAATAAGTCCTAGAAACAAATGACTTTGTATCAACTACATGAGATTGATGTGGCTTGTTTCCAGCATTGTCCTTTGTAGTTGATTTCTTTCTCCAAACCATCTTAACCTTCATAAAATGATTACCTGAATTAGAAACAAAATCATTGTAAAACAAATTAGAATTATGAGTTTGATGTTTTGAAAAACCATTTAATCTATTGTATCTGTTAGAATATCGATTGGATTCAACACTTGAAAAGTACTTATTCTTACATACACTGATTGGAGAAAAAAAAAGATCAGTTTTATGAATTAAACTTGAAGCGGTTTTATAAGAGAAAATTGAATCAGTATAAGTTGAATCATTATACAATGAAAAAACAGTAGTACAAGACTAACTTGTTCAGAAGATTCAACTATAACTTAATTCTATATAATTATCTACTTAGTTTTGAAAATTGTCTGTTCAAGTTCTTTGACTTTGTCAAATAAAACATTTCTTTCTCCAATACTCAAATTAAATTTTGTTTGAAATTTAGATCTCATTTTCTTCTCAGTCACAAGATCTGTTTCTAATCCAGATTCTTTGAAAGTTTCAAAATTTCTTTTCCAAACATTTTTCTCTCATCTTTAAAATCTTTTTCCAACTTTTTCCTCTTATCTGATATTTCTTTAAAAATTTCAACACTCTTCTTATGAGTAGTTTTCTTGTTGCTCTAAAAAATTATTATCTACTTTAAGAGTTCAAGAATCTTTGCTTGAAAACCTCTTCTTTCAACCTCAAATTCTTCTTTTTCCTTCTCAAATTTATTTCTTTCGATCACAATAATTTTTTTTCAAATTCAGAGATCTATTCTGAAAGCTTGACAGTGGTCATCTCAAAAGGTTTAATTTTGTTTTCAAAACCTTTCCTTTCAGAATCAAACTTATTTTTCTCTTCAGTAAAAACCTTTCTTTCTTTTTCAAAATCCTTCTCACTATCAGATACCCTTTTCTTTACACTCAAAATATTTTTCTTTAAAACACTCTTCTCATCTTGTAAATATTTATCTATTACTTGTTTTATGCTCAAAACTTTTTTCAAAATCAAAAATCTTTTCTTTCGGATCAAAAGTCTCTTTTTCCAAAATATTATTTTCTTTCTTCAAATCTTTTAGCTTATTTTCTGAAACAACAAAATATTTTTGAAGATAAATTTTATCCAATAGCAGCTTATTAATAACCTTCAAGTTATTTGTTTGTCTTGACTCATAACCTGCAAGCTTATCATTCAAGTTAGAAATTTGCCATTGAAAATGTGAATCAGAGAAGACATCGTTACCTGATCGAAATGATCATTGTTAGAAACTTGGATTAGAAGTTGAATTGTTTGTAGTGAATTATTCAGATGAAAGGTACTAAAGATCACAAAAACTAAAACTTGAAAGACTCAAGACATAAAACCCAAGTACAAGGACTAGAATAGTCAAATTTAGAAACTTCAAGTCCAAGGTGTAACACCTCATTCCACACATTGCATGTAACATATACTTCATACACAAGAAATACATGTTTATACACCACATAGGTCCCTTAGTACAAGAATCTACCATTACGGAATACATAATCCAAAAATTCAAAATACAATTATTGCATTATTTTCATGTTCAGCTAACAAAACTATACATAGCATGGCCAATTCTTCTACCAAATATGCACCTAGGAAAATATCACAATTTTTCTTTCCTTTTACTGTCTGAACCTCCTGCAATACATATTTAAAATCACAAAACGAGAGTTAGACCGAAAGGTCTAGTGAGTTTCCCTATTTAAGTTATTGTAGGGTGAAAATCACCAAAACTTTTTATGTAAAATAACTTTTCAAATATATGAACAGGTAAGAATATATTACCAGTACCTTTTACTTGTCAAGCCAAACTCTCTGCTTGCAAATATTATATTGAAACCACAAATAGTTTGTACTAACCAGGTATATCATAATGCCATTTTTAAACCTTTCTAATTAAGCAAGGTTTATTCAAAGTTTCAGGCCAAACCTGTTATTTCCTTCTTAATAACATCCAAACTATGATTTTCAATAAGAACCCTGATCCTAAACCTTTAAATCACAAAGAAATAAGGATTCTAGACCACGGTAATCTTAAAGGATATAATAGTAAGAGTTATATCACATAACATACATACAAATGCCACCCTTATATCCAAAGGTACACCTCTCTTTGATATGCCACCCTTATCCCATGGTACACATCTCCTTGATATGCCACCCCTATCCCAAGGTACACCTCTCCTTGATATGCCACACTTATTTCCCTATCAAAACATTTCACAAAATAATTCCATATAGAATAGACCGCAGTCAATGGAATATTATCAGTTCAAAATCATCTTTATCAAAATTCCCATTTTTTGTTAAAAGAATCAACAAAATGCCAAATCAACACATAATCCAGTCAAACCTTGGCTGGACTACTAATCCGGACAACACTTCTCATTGTGTCTGATTTATTACTTAGAATAATTCTCAAAACCTTGTCCGGATTACTAATCCGGACAACACTATTCATTGTTTGTCCGATTTAACAATCCGGGTAACATGTCGTTTTGTCCGATTTAAATAAACCGGCCACCCTTTAGTTGTATTCCTACTTCTCCGTTTAAAACACTTAACATAAATTCAAAGTTCCATGAATCGCTCAATTCATATACCGACCAACACTTTGATCGGATTACCATTAAACCGGGTGAGGCTATATCCGGTTTACATTTAAATCGCTCAACCTTTGCCCGGTTTAGTCTCATCAAACGATTTTACCTTAACTCGCTCAAGTTTTGTCCGGTTTAAGACTAAACCGGGTAAACAAAATTTTCCAAACAAATATTAATCAACCCAAGAAAACTGCTTCACAATTGAAATAAAGTAGTAACCACTCACCTTAAAAGCCTTTTGAAAATCAGTCACTTGAAAACTAATTTGAAATCCAGTTAAGAACAATCCGATCACCGTTATTCTTCTAAATCGCTCACTTCTCAAAATGGCAAGAAGAATGTGAAGGAGGGTTAACCTCCCTTTTATACCTTTCTCATAATAGAAAGGCGGCTAAACCGCCCACTCATGCATGCCTTCATATGCATACAAACACACACACACACACATATATGTATATATATATATATATATATATATATATATATTCACACATATATATATATATACACACTCATTCACACATACCATGCACATAAATCATGCATATATATATATATATATATATATATATATATATATATTATATGCATTTCACATTATGCATAAAATTCTCATACTAGCATGATCAAATATAACAATTTATTATGCTGTCACATAATCATTTAACAAGTAATCACATATTAATTACCTCGGGTGATAACCAGAATCTGGTTATCACACAGGGACTAAAAGTGGCAAATATTAAAACTTAAAGTCCAAGAGTTGAAAATGACAATATATGAAACTTCGAAGTTCAAGTGCTAAAAATGAAAAAAAAAAAAAAAAACAGAAAGTTAAACTAACGAAACTAACGAAAAAAGGACTAACCTTGAAAAGAAACTAACAAACTAACGGACTTAACAGAAAAGATATAGCATGACACCATCTGATAGTTAATGGACTTAACGGAAACCTAACGAAAATGGACTAAAATGTAACAAAACTAACGGACTTAAAAGATACCACATGACTAGAGATGGCAAAAAACCGGTCCCAGGCTGGGCTGGGCCAAACCAGTCCTATATTAAAAAACATTTTTTTTCATATATTTTTTTAAATTTCTTTTTGATAAATTTTTAAAAATACTTTAATGTTATTCTATATACACTTTAAAATATCTAATTAGGTCAATCAAATACACTTAAAGAATACGTTTTATTGTAGTTTTATAGTTGGTTTTCAATCAAATACACTTAAAAGTTACGTCCTATCATAGTTTTATAATTGGTATCAAATACACTTAAAAATATGTTTTATTGTATATTTGTAATTTGATTTTCAATCAATTACACTTAGAAAATCTAGAAATACATATTAAAATACATTTTAATATGACATCATAAGATTTAACGGGTCGGTCATAAGCCGGTCCCGGTCCTCTGCCTGTCCCAGGTCGGGCTGGGTACATTTGGCCATCTCTACACATGACAACATCAGATTTAACAGACTTAACAAATTTAACAGAGATTTAACATAAAAAGGACTAAAAATCTAACAAAACTAACGAACTTTAAAGATATCACATAAATTAATCATCCAGCTATCCCATGACACTATATATTGCATGAATTAATAAACTCAATAGGGACTTAATGGGAAAAGAACAAAAAATGTAACAAAATTAACAAACTTAACGACAACTGAAAGGAACATATATCACATGAAGAGTTTGACTTGTTGACTTTTTGACCTTTTGCCCACCATGTTTGACCAGCCAAGTGTTGACCTTCTTCTTCATTCTACGTCCTCTTCGATCACAAGAATTTTACAAACAACAATTCTTGAAAAATTGTTCAAATCCAAATCAATTATAAACACCAAAACAACAAGATTCAACAAATAAAACGGATCAAAATACAATATCTATTAAAAACTCATCAAGAACTTCAAAAACAAAAAATTTTCAAAAACTCAAATTTTGTGTTTGGAACTTGAAATCAATGATGGAAACATGTTTAGAAGCACTTTTTTTTTTGAAGAACTTATTACAAAAACGTATCAAAACTTCATAATTTTGCAAAATCTTCATATTTTTTTTTTCAATGGGACTGTTTATATACACTCAAAACTTTCTCAAATTCGTTGATTCTTAATGAAATTTTGATAAAAAAAAAAAGATGCAAAACTTATAGAAAATGATTAACAAATGATTTGCAATCAAATTCAAACACAAAAGGTCAACAAATCAAATCAAACTCATTTGTCTTCTTCATGTTTTTCAAGAAACTTCAAATTTCTTCAAAACCCTTCAAATATTTGTTGAATTCTTGCACAATTCTTCTGTTTTTAAGTTCTGATACTAATTGATAATCCAACATTGAACAAGTAACAATTAATCTAACAAACAAGAAGAACAATTAGAGATGAAAGCGTATGTATATTGATGAGTTTCACTCTCTACAATCTCTCTCTCTACCATCAATAAAAACGAATACGTGTAAGTTCTTACTACAATCTAACAACACAAGAACTATTTACACATCTTGACTTATACAAGTCAAACTACAATTAAGCACAAACTATAACATTAACTTTTGACAATCTTTAACAACTTTGACCATGTTGACTTTCATCTTTGACACTTTAAATCTTCAATGCTCGGTGATCTCGAATACAATAATACTTGATCTAACAAAAGGGTATGATTAAACATGCCTTACTCCAATGGAGTAGGTTGTGGTGTTGTTGCTAGAATGAATGTTGCGGCATCAGAGGCTGTATTTCCTTCTTTTAGCACAACATTCTCCTTTTTAGCGGCTAATCACTTTTTGACAACTTCATGAGGAATGGTGGAATTTGCTGGAGCACATCAGTATGCTTCTCTACCCGAATAGTCCACACCAACTCATTTTGGTGTTTCTCTTCCCATTTATGTTTACATACTTTTTTCACCACTCGTATTACTCCTTAATCACAACACAACACAACATTTTAATGGCATAAATGGGGGAACATTTCATCCCATAAAGAGTTCTCCACATCTCTTCACCAATAATAGGATCTGAATTTATGAAGCTTCTTGAGTCCGTGGATTGATCATTACGTCCTTTTTTAAAAATAACTTGAAGATTTTATGCACAACTTTGCTGAAGGAATGTTGCAATATCTGCAACAATATGTTTTCTTTGCACAGACTCAAAGCATGGTATAGTGACAATCTTGGCATTTTTGTTGCACCTCTTCACTATTTTTAAGTGAAAAAGGGTTGCTCAAATGCTTAGGTGTTTCCTCGGAACTCACTATCTCTTGACTGTTTTCCAAAGTATTGACCTCACTTTAATCCTTGCAAACACAGTTAGATGTTTCAATATCACTTGGTATAGGAATTTGGTTTTGTCTTTTATGCTCACAAATGATCTCTTCAACACAAGTTGTGATGTTATTAACAAATGTTGTTAGACTTTGTGTGTGATCACTCAACATAGTTTGAAAACTTTGAAAGTGATTATTCATCATAGTTTGTGTACTTTGAAAGTGATCATTTATCATAGTTTGCATACTTTGAAAGTGGTCATTCATCATAGTTTCAAGAGATTTGAGGGTTTCAGTTTGTTCTAAAAAGAGTGTAGGGGGTAAAATGAGTTGTTAAGATCATCCCCTTGAAAACTCCTAGAAAAATCAACATCTTCCTCCCAAGATTGGTCAAAAGTATTTGAATAAGTATTACTTCAAGCTTGGTAGGGAGATATAGGTGATGAAAAAGTTTCGTGATTTTGACTATTTAAAAAGAAACTGGGATGCTCCTCCCACGATTGAGTGTAAACATTGAAGTGTAAGGTATCCCAATTACTATCTCCTATGAAATAACGAGATTCAAGATTCGAAGGACAACTGTAATAGAAATGATTTCCACAACAATAGTCTCAAAAAACAAATCCATATGGCCCAAACGATTGCTCCATCGAATCCATATTCATATAAAGATAAACTCAAAAAGTTGTTACTTGTACATACATGGAGACCTATGACAAGCAACAAAGATGATAGAAAAATTATCTTAATAAGACTCAATCTTTTAACAACTCTGATTTACACCTATCCTTGGCAACGACGCTAAAAAGTTGATGGGAGCTGAATATTGTATCTTTACAACACTAAGTGGTAACACATGAAAGTATATATATGTGTCAAACACTATCGCGTTCAAGTAATAAAATGCTAAGAACCAAGTATCGTATTCCACAGGGATAGGTATCTTAAGTTGCAAGATCTCAAGGTGAAAAACTAGCTTCGGGTGACGAATTTAAAGACTTTCTTTAGGTTTGATTTAACACTACTGAAAATGACATAAAATAAAGAAAACAAGGGTGTAAGACTTTTGGTGAGACGTAAACACTAATTCTAGTAGATCAATGGTATCAAAATGCTACAACATGCAATTAGCAACAACTATTTTCACCATCCATTTTTGAGGCTATTCCTCTTGGACTTTCAACCTTTTCATTAATGTTTAGATTCAACTACATAGTACGGTATCAGACTCGTGGTAGTGCATAATGGAGTCCTCAAAATATATGGACAACAAGTCTCTTTGTATAAAATCATTTTCTCTAGTGTATTTCCATATCATTCAAGTTAATGTGTTTCCAGTGGCTCATCTTTGATCCTGCTCCACTTTAACACTTTAACAAGTGACCAACATGTCGAGAATTAACCAAATGAAAAACACAAAAAATAAATCTCTTTGTTAGGAACTTTCTCAAGTCTACTTCCCATATCATTCAAATTGACGTCCATTCAAGTGGCTCAGCTCTGAGTCCACGATACTTTAACACTTTTCAAAGTGATCAAATCATTAAGAAGTGTCATTGGTTTTATAAAACTTGAAATCCAATTTCTAAAAAAATTCCCAAATGTTTCTATTTTTGGAATGGAATATTTATGGAATCTCTATGGATAGGATCAAAACTTTTCCATGGTATTTATATGAGGTTTTTCTTTCTTATTCTTAAGAAAGTCCCCAAGAGGGCTTAGTTGATCCATGATTTATGTTTCATCTTTCGTTTCTTTCATTTGTTTCGAGAAATATATTGATCGATTCCGATTCTTTCTTTTTCTCTTGATTCTTTTTCGATCGAGATGTATTACTTTCCTTTGGTTTACAATCTCACCCTTTCCGTCTCACACCAAAGTTAGGAGAACTAGCTACTTATTACATAAAGTAAATGCATGGAAATGTAAATTGTAGTAATTAAAGACATGAAAATAAATGGCTGTAAGTAAATAACATAAATTAAAAAGCGGAATGTAAATAAGGAAAGCGTAATAAATTAAAGATGATAAGCGTAAAAATGTAAAGAACTGAAATATGAACTAGAATAGATTAGATCTGGTCTACCACACCTCAAACAACTAACAAGATATTTCTATTTATACTATGCTAGAGGTGAGGGTAAAAAGGTAAATTAACACCAAACTTGGAGCGAAAGCTTGCCAAGTATAGTTAAGTATGTAATTTTAGTCTAACTAATTTTCAGCCATTAAAAAACAAATCCGAAATAACAAATAGTCTTCATGAAGCTACCAAGTTTGTCTTCTAGCTACCAAAGGGCCTTTGGCCTAGCGGTATGTGAGTCCTTGGCCTTCTAGGAGGTCAAGGGTTCAAACCTCACCAAAGGTGAGGAGGTGTGTGAGTTTATTTGTTCTATTTGCCGTATATAAATATTATATACTTCAAAAAAAAAGTTTGTCTTCTAGCCCTTTTTCACTTGGTCTCTACGATTTCCACCTCCAGTTTAATGTTGTGTCAATGTTGTAGCATAGTCATAACACAAACAGCTTGCCAGATGGTCTAAGTTAGCCTTCCATGGAGTAAAAACAAGTAAATCACAACTCTAGCTCCATAAAATAAGAAAGTAAAAGATAAGATAATAAAAGACTCAAATTTGGGATATTAAAGGGAAATGACCTACCTATAAATGAAGAAATGAGTGTTTAAGCACTAATTTTTTTGGTGCGTATCAACGTCATTTTGGTATTAGGGAGGTAGACTCATGAAGAGTTAGACTCTAAGACCAACTGGTTGATGTTTTTTTATTTAAGGAGAAGTTTTGATGCTCTAACTACAATTTTTAGAGAGTGGTGACCAAGTGGTACTCGTATAAGTCATGTATATATGAAACTAAAATCTTGCGATGGTACTCGTTGGATTCGTATACAAAGCCAATTGACTTTTGTGAGTGAGACTCATCTAAATGATGAGTAAGAATCGTGGTCACCCTAATGCTTGTGGTGGTACTCATTGGACTCGTATACGAAGCTTGGGTCTTGCGGTGGTACTCGGTAGAGTCGTATACGAAGCCTATTGATATTGAGTAAAACTCAATAACATTGATGAATGACTTATTTGTGTTTCAACGAGATTGATGGAAATGGGTCTCCCCCATCACCTAAAGGTGTTGTTTTGGGTATTGAATATTATCCATGTTTTCTAGTGATGTTTTGAGTTTGGAGTGTTATCCATGATTTGTGGTTTTGGGTATTGAACCTTATCAATGTTTTAGGTGTTTTTATAATAGAATTTTATCAATGTTTTTTGTATTTGGATATCGAACTTTATTCACGTTTTAGGTGAGTATTGAGATTTGGTTTCATGTTGAAATGAGTGTTTTGATCACCGAGTTTTCATCATGAAAATGGTGGGTTTTAGGAAAGATGTTGCTTTTACATTAATTGCATTTCATTTGAGAAATTGTGATTTTAAATATAATTGAACCTTTCCACTTTTTTTTTTGTCGGCATGTGCATCAGATCCTTATGGGGGAATGGTAGTAGTGTCAGTATGAAGAGTTAAGTGATGGTTAGAGATACGAGAATGATTTAGCTATTTTGGGATATCTTCCATTTTTTAATCTAGACTTTGTGTAAGGCTTGATTTATCAATTGCTAATGTTAAATCGTGGATTGCAATTATAGATAATCAAGTGTTGATCTTTAGAAAGAAATTTATTTTTTATTTGATATGTGATAAAAAATTAAATTTAGTCCTCGCTCTTTTTCAGATTTTGGGGTGTTAGAATTTCTTTTTCCTGTTTCACCTTGAAACTAAATTTGAACAATGTCCTCATTGTGACAATATTCCTTGGCATTTTAGGAAACAAAGGAAGGATTTACCTAACTTTAGAGAAGAGAAGGCCTAAATCATTTCCCAAAATGTGAAACAAGTGAAACCAAGTTGTGTCCCTAAAGAGAGTCAACTAGTTCTAGCATTTTCAAGTGTACTAGAACCAAGAATTATATCACTTTTGGTTGAGTCGAAAGCCTACCAACGCATAAAGGTTCCGATTCGAGCGAGAGCCCAAACGGSGGAGGCGAGAACATCTTGATCGAAAGCTCCACTGTTCTGAATAGTGAGAAAGACTTTTTCAAATTTGATCAAATCGATCGAGAATTTTTTAATATCTTAGGTGGGCCAACCGACYGACCGAGTTGGGCTGGGCGTCCATGTCACAGAACCTTTCTCTAGCCAAGAATCCCATTATTGATCGAATCGAGGCGGAT
>NC_037544.1:9533988-9547758 GCF_001531365.2 Cynara cardunculus var. scolymus
AGCAATATCTTTTCTTATATTTGCTATTCTTTGTGTGTATCTTAAGATTGTTTAGATAGGTTTCTTACAACTTATCTTTCCGCAAACAATCTTGTAAAATATGTATTGATCTTCTTTATCAATATATATTTTAAATTTGAAAATTGTGTTTGTATTCATCCCCCCCCCTTCTACAAACTGTTTAGTATTCTTGTAGACCCTTTTGGGACCAACAAGATGAGTATTAAACTTTATCACTTTTTGGTATTCTGCATGGACGGGTTTTGAAACTTTAATATGTTCAGTTTGATATTATGTCACTCTTCAGTATTGACTGTTTAACTTGGTGCTTTTGTTGTTCTAATTGTATGTTAAAGATCTATGTCATGTATGAAACATAATACAATGTTTTCTGTTTTTTGTATTTGCAAAGTTATATGGATTGTAATCAGTTAATGATGCTTGTGGTGATTGCATATTGGTATTTGAGAAGAAAAGCTGAAGCAAGAATAGAATAAGATATAACAATTCAAATTTGACCGGCCATGCATATACACAAGAATTATTACGTGTGTTTAATATACAATGTCATGAATTGATGCATCTATCACTTGATGCTTATATACTCTTGTATAATTGTTTTAAACAAAACAATTAGTTGCAATCCAGTAGTCGTATAAGTGTCGAAGAAAAGATGGCAATGTTTGTAATTATTATTGGTCATAATGAACGCTTTAGAATGATTAAAAGGAGATTTCAACATTCCATACGAACTATTCATATATGTTTTCATGAAGTGCTAAATGGAATAATGGAATTTGAAAGAGAAGTCGTAAGACCAACGTGCTTCGGTAAAACTTTGAACATGTCAGAGAGAGTGAGAAACCTTAAAGAAATATATTCGGTATGTTATTCGTTTTGATACTTTGTAAAACATGAGAAGTTCTTACTTACAAGGGGCTATAGGCGCCCTAGATGGAACTTTGATACATGCAGTTGTGCCCATAAATCAACAAGCAAGATATAGAAGAAGAGGAAGAGGTGTTGCTAGAGTTTTGAGAGAAGTTGCATTTGACCTAAATTCGAGATTTTCGTTTCCTCCACCAAGTATGTATCATCCTTTTTCAATAGTGAATATTATTGTTTTTCTGTATTCTTTTAATTGTGTTTGTAAATACAGATAAATACTATCTTTGTGATGCTGCATACCCCAATACCCATGGACTTTTTACTACATATTGCAATACACGGTATTGGTTAGCTGATTTTTTACGCCGACTTGCACTAACTAAAGAAGAAAAGTTCAATCATGCACATGCACATGCACAACTTAGAAATGTTATTGAACATGTGTATGGCGTCTTGAAAGCAAGATTCCCAATTATGAAGCAAATGACTTTTTATCCTTATCCAAAACAAATAGAGGTAGTAGTTGCTTGTTTTGAAATCCGTAATTTTATAAGTAGATGGAATATCCGAGATCAACTGTTTATGGAATATGATTAGAACACCATGTTTAGTACGGAAGAGCAATATGGAGGAGGCTTTGAAGAAGAAGTCTTTGAAGTATAGTGGGGAGCTTCTCAAGACAATGGATATATGGCTAATCTGCGGAATCAGATTGCAACTCAACTGTTTTCAAATGCTTCAAATTAATTTTTATTGTCTAGGATGAAAAACAAACAATTTCTTTTTGGTATTAACGTTTTATATTTCGTTTGTATTTAAGTATGAACAACTATTAATATATTTTGTTGTTTAATTTGAAGTATAAAAATTGTATTTTGTTCTCTTATTTGGTAGTTAATCATATAAAAAAGAGTAAAATAGTATTATTTTTGTTGGTAAACATTTATTTAAAGTATGCATTTTGTTTTTTTTTCTTCCATTAAACTATAAATAACAAAATTAATTACATTTATTCAACATATAATTACACATAGGATTATAATGGTCATATTATTGTTGGTAAGCACTTATCAAAACATTTGGTGAACACTCTTACCCGGGACAACATTTACCCGAATCAGCACTCTTACTCATACAACACTTACCCGATAAGCATTGGTAAACGGCCCTTAACATTTACTTATCGGGTAAGATTTAGTCCACCAAAATGATATTGTATGTAACAATTTACTCGATAAGTGTTAACCGTGGTAAGAGTCGTCACCATCACTTGTCGAGGTAGACTCACGGTCTTTGTCTTCGCTCTTACTGGTTAAGACTCTCGGTCCCTGCCTTCGCTCTTACTGGTTAAGACTCTCGGTCCCTGCCTTCGCTCTTACCGGGTAATATTCTTGGTCCTTGCTATATCCGTCTGGTAAGGTAATTTGACTTGGTAATCTTTTACCCGGGTAAGAGTTTGGTAAACTACCCGTTAGTCTTTTTAATGTTTTATGTTAAAAAATTATGTAATATTTTGATAATTATCATATACAACTAGTCAAATACTTGAATATGTAGCCCCATAACCACAAACCTTACCCATTACCAACTACCTCCATCCTAGATCCCTCTCCTGCAGCCATCTTCGGCCACCTCACCTATGTCCCTTACACCGACCTACCCCTCATCGCCATTACTTCCCCGATCAAGATACATCATATTCCACCAATAACCACTTATCCAACGACCACTTCCCCGGTCCAAATACATGAAACCTTAGCTACCCTCCGGATTCGAAACCATACTCTCCCTCTTTAGTGTATGGTGGTGATTGTGGTTCCTTGGTAGTCATTCTTGGTGTTAGTCTTGGCCTTTAATGGTCTTTGTGTGTTTGTGTATATATGTATATGTATCTTCAACAGCTACAATGTAATAGGGTTCATCAAATCTAACTCTATCTTTCTTTATTCAAACTGCAAAGGAATCAAGTCAATCATGAGCTTGAATGAAACGATTTTTCACAAACAAATCACTGAACAAACCCTAGATCTGAATTTTGAATTGTTCATGAACTGAATGTCAAATGTTTCAAACTAACTCGTAGTGATAATGACACCCAATTCTATAACTTGTGAAGATGATATTTATAACACTTGTGTGTTGTTAACTCGTATTAGTTGTGTTGAGTGAACTTAGGTAGAACTATGCATAACATGTTTGTACCCTATGCTTAACCGACTTGTATCTTGGACTAATTTTGTGACAAAAAGCCATATAAGGGGTCACATACGTATAAAATGAAACTAAACTTAACTTAAAATGTTAACCAAATTCCTATTAGGGTACAAACTTGAGAAACTAGACTTAGGGGCCAAAATGGGATATTTAAAAATACAAATACTCCCAAAGTTCATGAAATCATTTTTAACCTAACGTCTTCTTCTTCATGTACGGTTTCTCTCATCTCCTCAAGATCTTTCTTCATCAAACTTAGATCAAGTAATGAATCATCAAATTAATTGGAGTTTGGAAGAATAAGGGTTAAACATCCAAAGGTATATGTATAATTTCTAATCCTTCCTAAGTTGAAATTCTATTTAGATCAATGTTTCAATATATGAGTTTGAATTTCTGTTTTAGGCTTGAAATTGGGAGAAGATTGAGGATAAATCAGCATGTTTGACATTGAAATCACCATTGAACCAAGGTTTATTAAGCTTTTGATATGAATATGCATTACTTTGAGGTTTTAGCTAATTTTTTAGGGCTCACATGGTGAATTGTAGAGATGAGGTTAAAGTGTCTTGATTTTATGCTTAGTAGGTCAATTAGGATGAGGATAAAACATTGCTGTTATTTGCAAATTGAATTGAGTGAAACCCAGTCGGTTTGGTTTTAAAATTTGTTGTTGCACAGGGGCAAATCAGAAATTACATCTTGTTTGTAAATTTCGTATAAGATCATTCTTTAGTCCAAATGAGATGTGTGATATATACCATTGGAAAACTTGAATGTCTGCTACAATTTTGTCGTTTACACCAATACATGATCTGATTTTAAATGGCTCAAAACCTTGAGTTTCCAAAACTGATCATATAAAACTCGAAATTTGTATTTTATATTTGTAAAATTCAAAGAAAAGTGGTCATTGCTCCAAATAAGGTGAATATTGTGCTATTAGGTTCCTAGAGTATGTTCCTACAACTTTCATTTAGAATTTAATGCTTCATTTTGTTTCTAAGTATGTATAAAACATCAAAAGTTTAGAGGGACAGAAGCTGATATGTGCAGTGATTGAACTGCAGTTGTTGTTTGTACCTTGTGCATATCCGACTTGTTCTATATGAGAAACTGATACCAATCAAACTGAAATCTGTCTAGGACGGCTCTAGTTATAAGAGGGAGTAGAAACAATGGTTTAAGTCTTATTTTCTCAACTAAATATGTTGGTTATTGTATAAGTGGTAGTGAGTTATTGTTTCACATAAGGTAAATATGGGTGACTGGAATCAACATTAAGGTCGTCCTAAACTCGTGGTATTCCATCTACCACTATTCAGGTATGAATATCATATCTCACTTTATACAAGGATAGCCATTTGCATAAAACTTTTTAATTCGGATAAATTGTGATAAATTATGAAAGCATCGGTCCATATTCCCTTTGTGCTTATTAAATATGATTGAACTTTAGTTTTCTTTTGAAATATAACTTCAATTATTATTTGGAACATGGATCACTTGATCATTTGACTTCTTAAATTGCATCATTTGGGAAACCTTTACTATAGACTCAATATTGGAGGCACCGGTATTGAGATGTTTCCATGGTGACTAAAACTATCATGGAGTCCTCACATTAACAAATAAAGTACTTATTACATTTAATATCACTTAGAAAACTAATTATAAATAAATATAACACATATATAAAATAATTATTAAAATTAACATATAATATATATATATATATATAGATATATAAAATAAATAAATATAACACATATATAAAATAATTATTAAAATTAACATATAATATATATATATACATGATTTTAGTAATATTTTTATTGTGTCTAAATCGGGAAGATTATATAGATTAGAGGTTTTTTTTTTAAGAAATGATCAATCAAATTGTTTTTATAATAATCTTTAATTCGGTAAATTTTTAATAGATACTTACTAACATTACTATTTGTATTTTTTTTATTAAATAAAAATAATACGTCAATTTCAGAGTTTATTTATAATCAATTTTTTCTTAGGAATTTATCTATTTCATTGTCATAATAACAAAAGAAATCGGTATTTTTTTCAATTTACAAATCTTTCCAGATTTATTAATATTATAGTTGTGATATTTTTCAGATTTTAAATATATTGTTTTGTTTCATTTGTAAAATTCATGAATAAATTGATTCTCTTACAAATTTTATTAATGAAATCATGTTATCCGGTTTTCAAAATGTTTCATTCATGAAATTAATTTCATTTTGGTTAGGAACTATGAAACTAATTTCATTAATGAAATCATAATGTTCAGTTTTCAAAATGCTCCATTGAATGAACCATATTTAGTTTCATTAATAAAACCAATTTCATTTTGGTTAGGAACCTTAACCAATTTTACTAATGAAATCATGTTATTCAATTTTCAAAATGTTTTATTGATGAAACCAATTTCACTAATTAACTCATATTATTCAGTTTTCAAAATATTTATTCAGTTTTCAAAATGTTGTATTTATGAAACCAATTTCACTAATGAAATCATATTATTTAGTTTTTAAAATGTTCCATTCAGTTTTCAAAATGTTTCTTTAATGAAACAAAATTCAATAATGAAATTATATTATTTAGTTTCAAAATGTTTCATTAAGTTTTCAAAATGTTTCATTCGTTACTGTTGATTAATAATAATTTTTATGAAAGAGAATTTAATTCCGGGAAAGGAGATTTCAATGATCTCAAATGTTTAAAATTTGTTCCCGTTTTGCCCTTTATTGAAGAAAATAATAATAATAATAATAATAATAATAATAATAATAATAATAATAATAATAATAATAATAATCTTTTTGGTTTTATTATTTTACTTTACTAAAATTATTTTAATCATGACATTTGATTATAAAAATGGATAGATGTGATTGGTTGTAAGGTTTGTATGAAATAATGATAAGGTGGATTCATATATAAATTGTAATATTGATTTTTATCAATTTAATATATAAATGTGATCATCGACTCATTTAACCAACTTCAATAATTTTTAAAAAAAAAATATTGTTATCGCACAACACACAATATCAAATACTAGTTAACATTAAAAAAAAGTAAAAGGGAGTAAACTACAATTTTGGTTTTTGTATTTTTAATTGTATAATTGAAATAATGTTACAAGGATGAAAATGTGTTTCATTTTTTAATGAATTTTTCAACACCTCTAGAGGGATAGATCAAAACTAAAGGTTTTCTCAAACTATATTTGGCTATCTTGTAATTTTGAATATACGAAAATGACAAGTGTTATTTTCAACAAATTATGAGGACAAGATTTGTAGTTTACTTCTTTTTCTAACAAAAGTTAGTCACAAGCACCAAAATCGAAATAGATTGACAACTACAATGACTAAAATTGTAAGTAGTTTAAAAGAAAGACATGAGTTGATGGTAAGTGACAACCATAAAGAGACCAAAAATGTAATTTACTCTTGAAAACTTTGTGATACAAACCTAAGATCAAAATCCTAAAACTATAAACCGAACTCTAAAATAATAATAAAAAACTAAATTAAAGATGATGAAAACAAATAGTTTAAACTGAAACCAAAGATGATTGAAATCGTTGCTTTGTTGCTCCTTTTGGCATCTGCATCTTCTACTGTTCTCATAGCCACTCCCCCTGTTCCTTAACCTCTTGTGGATTTGCTTCACCATTGTTGGAGCCACAGGTTTTTTTGCGTGGAGTTGTTGGAAGTAGAGGAATAAAAAACCGTTGTCAAGTCAAACCCTCCTCTTTGATGCAAAAGAACACGTTGAAAGGGTTAGGGTTTTTGAATATGTTCCAAATCAAACCCTCCTCTTTCCTCCCACAAACCACCAAACAAGATGCATATGACGAAAACAAATATGGATGAAGATGAACAAAAGAAGACAACGAAGATGGATATCTACAAACGAATTATGAAGATGAACAAAACACATGGTTTCCACTGCCGAAGAGGAAGATGGTCCCATCTCTCTCCAACTTCGACAAAACCCTTGATTACTGCAACCCTGTGTGTTCCTCCTTCCAATCAACTCTCGAGTGCGTTTGTCCTTACAATTGATCTTTTGTGTTCATCCCTCCAATCTACGCGGATTTTCATCATGAACAACCCTGGGAAAAAAAGAGGGTGTCATCGATGAAGATGAACTATTACGAAAGGGTTAGGGTTTTAGATTTTATAATATTAAAATATGTTACATTTTTTCAATAGGGAATTATGAAAATATCAAAATTGACTAAAATACTCTTCATTTAATTGGAGTTAACATAAAAAGTGAACGAACGTTAGACGGAAGGACCAAAACCGTGCTAAAATGAAAAACATGAACAATCAAATCCGAGTCAAGTTTACTCTTTATTTGTAACGAATTTAAACTATTCGCTCACCATAAACTTATTTGGTTCTCCAATTTGGTTGTTGGAGGTGTTAATTTTGTATTACAACGAATGTGATTATTAATAAAAAGCGTTATTTTTTAGACAAAAATATGTTGGCTTTCTTTGTGAATTTAAGTTAAAACTTTGAATTTTATAACTTATCGTTTGAGTCTCTATTAGAAATTTGTATAACTCTTAACTTTAAGATATTAGAATATCTTTAATATATTCTTCAAAAATAAAGAATTAAGATCTCCAAAAATTTGTATTCAATTATAAGAGCTTCTCTATTTTGAATATTACAATATTTATTGTTTTATTAAAATATTATTTTTCTCTGTTAAACATTTAATTCCAAGATTTTTTATAGATAAAATACAATTTCTTTTTTCATGATAATTTATTTTTGTGAGAATCTCTAAATTTGAAGATTTTTACACTCTCTCTTTCTTAATTTCTTCATTTTTAATAAGTTTTAAAAGATCTGTTAAAACAAAAATTATCCAAAATCCTTACGTTTTCTTATTTTAAAGATTCTATTGAAAATACAGATATAGAATTAACCAAAATAGGACTTAAACATCGATAATTATTTAAAAAAAACTTAAATAATTTAACAAACATATAAATTGTTATTTGATATTTATAAGTAAAAAAGAAATGTAAGGAGGCACACAAATCATATTTGACATTAAGAAAATATCATCTAAAAGAATGAATTCTTAAATTCTCCGACTTGACAAATGCATTGGAGTTGTGGAAGCTGGCCGCTGTTTCAATCCACTCATCATGTTCATCATCATCCCATCCATACTCCTTTCAACACATGATTTCCTACTCTTCAATGGCGAAACCAATCTACTTGCCAATCTCGATGGCGAAAACGACCTCCTCAGCTTCGCCGCCGTCGAGACTTTCTTAGGCGGCGATATCGACTTCTTCTTAGCACTGGCGGTGGTGGGTCTGGTCGGAGACACACAAATTGTTGGACTTCTAATCTTCACTTGAAACTTAACCACGGAGGAGGGAGACGTTGCTGCCTTGCTGGGCGGCGTCTTAATCAAGAACTTATGAGGGGTGGTTTGCCGGATTCTGGGGATCACCGGCGACTTTGTTCTGTAAAACCTTTGGTTTTGTGAGTTGTTCGATGAATGGAAGAGTGGGTTTGGGAAGATTACAGTCTTTTTAGCCCAGGGTTTGTTCTTCGGTGAAACTCTATTCGCCATAAACCGACAGTTTTCTTTCTCGATTTCCTTTTTTGGTGGTGAACCAGAGACTTTGAAATTAATACGTGATTTGGCTCTTTGAAGAAGAGGGGAATGTGGATCTGAACGGATTATCTGCTTCTCTCTCTTTCTCCGTGCCCGGAGCTCAGTTGTTTCCGGGTTCAACCTGGAATTCCGGCGTGAATTAGTCACCGGAGTTTTTGGATCAGTGGTGTTTTGGGTTTTGGTTTCAACAGCAGCAACGATTTCTCTGGCAAATCGACTTGCTTGGAGTATTTCCCCAACTGTTTCTCCTAAAAGCATTGCTGGTAATGACATCCTCTTCCACTCCCCTTCATCAAAATCAAAATCAACACCAAAACTCAAAAACAATCCATAAAAACACATGAAATCAACCACAGGAAACAACACCCCACTAACCTATTTGTGTGGGTAATTTGCCAGGTGGGGATTTTTGACCATTCCCGTTTCTGGTTCTGGAAATTGGAGAGAGAAAGTTAGGTTAATCAAATACCCATTTGATAGATTGCTGAACTGATTCGAAAAACTTCCCAAATCAAAATTTACCTGAGTGATTCTTGTTTGCACCTGAGGCTAGTTTTTAAGTATCCTCTGGTACTTGCAGGGCTAAGACTCACACCTTTCGTCCCACCTGTAATGTACTGAAGCTCTTGCAATCGAGCCATACATTTCTCCACCTTCAACAACACCAAACACAAAATCTCAACATGAAGATCAAACAGCATCCATACCAGAAAACAGATATACAGAAATGGGATCTCAAAATTATACCTTATTCACAGTTTCTCTGAGTTGAATGGGATCAAGTGGAGCCACCATTTTCTTCTTGAGCTTTTGTGGGGTTTTTGCGACCATCTTGTGTGGGTGCGTGGGTGTGGGGTTGAGAAGGGTGAGCAGAAGAAGATGATGCTACATCAAGTATGGTGAACCCCCAACGGTCAGATATGGTAAAAGTGGAAAACGCATACAAAGAGTTAAACGGCTACTTCTTTCTTTCTCTCTCTCTATAAATATATATTATTATTATAATAACTATTTGACTTTTCCGTTTATATGAATTGAGTAGAATCAATGTATATGACCTCCAAGTTTTTAAATGTAATTATAGGACTACCTCAAGGTTTCAGTAATTACAGAGTGGCCCCCCGTTATGAAATATGGTTTAGTAGTAAACGTTACTACGGTCCCTCAAACCCTCAAACGTGCTTATTTTACTTCTGATACGTTTGGTATGCAAAAATGTACGCTTTGAGTTCTTCTTTTTACCGTATTCTATTAACATTGTCATCTTACGGGGCATTTTTAATCATTTTGCCATTTTTTTTATTTGTCTATTAACAAAACATATAACGTTAAAACATAAAAAATCATATTATAAACCACAAGGGTGGTACGTGATTGGTTTGAACTTGACTCCAAAGGTCAAAAGTACTAGGAGGTCATAGATTCAAATCCAAGGAGGACTAAAAATCCCCTTGTGGGCACGGAGGTTCAAATGCGGTGACTCCGGGCTATCTGCAAAGCAGGTGGTCGCTCTAGGATTAGTCGGCTCGCATAGCGGGTTGGATATCCAGGTTAATAAAAAAAATCATATTATATCAAAAATAAAATATCATATATACTTATCTATGTACAGGTTAAATGAGCTTTTAAGATATATAACCTTAAATGAGATTTTAATTTATTCATGACTTTTTCATGAGTATAAATCCATTTTTTTATATAGACCGGAAGATTATAAATTTAATTAAAAACTCATTTAATTGAAAAATTCAAACCAAACCCTTGGATGTTATCTTCTCTTTTGGATGTTTCATGAAGATACTCTTGGAAGTGGGTTTTGACAAGTACTTGAAGTTGAATCTGTATCGGTTTTCAAAAAATCATTTTCTCCCTATTTTTTTGGACATGCCAGCTCATGTTGGTCTACGGAACCATCGATTTCTTCATTTTTTGATTGATTATTGATCGAATCAATCATATAAGGGGCTGATTTATGTGAATTTCTTCATTTTATCGGTTGATTTTGGTTGTTTTGGGCTAAAATCGTGCTTTTTAGTGTATGGGACTTGATTTCTTGATGGATTTTGATCATTGTTCTTCTCATTGAGTTTGTTTTTATACTAATTTCATGTTCATGATTTTGATTCACATTCCAAAATCCTATTAATGTTTATGTATTTTGTTGAAAGATTTAGATATTAAAGGGGTTTTTAATTTAGTTTAGGATTTGAAGATTGTATTAGTTTAGGATTTTTCTTGTCTTTGTGTTCTCAAAGACGAGCTCGATTTGTATTTGAACTTATGAAAATGGAATTCAATATTTGCTTGTGTTTGTTTTCTTGAAGATGAACATTGATTTTTTGTTTGTGTTGTTGAAGATGAACATGAAGGATGAATAAGAGGAACGTAATGGATAAAGATAAAGATGAAGATGAGGTGATAGAGGAACAAGAGAGAGTATATTGTAATTTATATTTTTATTCGAGGGTAAAAAGACAAAAGTGTCATCATACTTGTTTGTTTTAAAAAAAAAAGCTCTTAATACCTCTTAAGTCTGAATCGGTCAGACGTTTTTATTTTCAGACCGTTTGATTTTTTTGAAAATAAGAGCTGAAAAGCTCTTATTGTCCTCTGAATTTTTAAGTGGTAGTCTAAACTCTTAATGGGCTCTTATTCACACACCATATCGATCTCTCGTTCTCTCGCTTGATTTCCAGCTACCAAATCATACCGATCTATCCCACATCATACGATCTAGACACCATATCGATCTCTCGCTCGGTCTCAAGCTACCGATCTATCCAAAACGATCTCTACAAATCGATCTCTCCTATATATGAGTTATTTTCTGAGTATGATCAAACCAATGAGCAAAGGATGATGGCGACACAATTAATGCAATATGAATATTAGTTCTAGTCGTTATGAGACTTTTTTCGTGTTTATATTGATTCATATTTCAGACTTCAGACGTAAAACCAAACAGTCTGACTGATTCAGATTTCAGACTTCAGCACCACCTCTTATAACTCAGAAGTGAAATCAGACTTCAGCACATCTTAAAAAACAAACACCACCTTAATGGGTTAACAAAATTTGTTGAATGAAAAGACTAGTATGGGTATTTTACCAATGCCCAAAAAGGTGTGACACCGAGATCAAACCTCAAGTTTATTTTAAATTAAGAGACGATTACGATACATAAACATATATATATATATAGGGTATATTTCTTTTACAACCTATATATATATATATATAGGGTATATTTCTCATCTGACTTGAACTTGAACATTAGAGTTATATATATAAATATATATATATATATATATATATAGAGAGAGAGAGAGAGAGAGAGAGAGAGAAGAGCGATCAAATGAAAACCGCCCTCATTTGTGTAAACCATGTAAACTAATCTCATCCATCTATTTTCTTGATCAATGGTCAAGATTAGTTTAGGTTATATTAGAAAATTTAAAAAAATAAAAAATATTTTTTTTTATAATCCTAAAAAGGGCAAAATCGTAACTTTGGTAGTGGTAATATTAATAGCAACCATATCATGTATATCGTAATATTAATGAAACAAAATCATTTGTAAAATAATATATTAATTTTATGTTCAAATATTATAAAAAAATAACATTCATCATTAAAATAGATCAACAATAAAAATAAAACACACTATAATCACTTTAACATAATGAAACCTTTTGAATAATAATAAAAAAAAAATTACTACTACATTTCGTGAACGAAATGGTTTCACAGTTTCATCAATACACAAATCAATGTWATGCTAGATGAGACATTTGTCATTTTCAAGTTTCCGGTAGATGGATCCGTTTCAATCTAATTATGAAATGGTTTCACTGTTATTGGTAGATGAATCCGTTTCATCGTAATAATGAAATGGTTTCACTTTTCGCTAATTACAATTTTTTTTTTATCAATTATGTAATGATTTCACTTTCTTCATGCACCCATTTCATCAGCCAATTTCTTCCAATACGAACACGTTTCATAAAGTCAATGCATTTACCATTACATGTTTTGTTAACCATTAAGTGAATAAAATCATCCAAAAAAATAAAACAAAAATGAAACAATTTCATCAAATATTGTTGATAAGAAAACAAGATTATGCAAAAATATTATATTATTCAACCAGTTCATCCCCAAAAGTTTCATAAAACAAGTTTCTCAATGAACGTTTTCATGAACAAATCTAACATGAATCTCAACTGATTATATTTTTACCGGTTCATGAATCTTTGTTTGGAGATGTTACTGATTTCGTGGATTAATAAATATAATAATTTTCGATTTTTCATATTATTATCACTAATAAACCGAGAAACCAAATAACAATATTCAATTTTTAAAATTCTAATTTAAATATTACTAATTATAAATTTCTTTTATTATGTTACCTTAATTAAGATTTATTAATAACTTTCATATTTAATAAAAAACAATGTAAATGACAAATCTACCCTTAATGATTAAATTTAATTAAGAAAAAAAGAAATTTTTTTATTGGTCGAAATTAGTTTATACGGTTTTTAAAAATTAGACGGTTTTCATTTGATCCTGCCTATACTCTTTTAATTTTAACTTGAACATTAGAGTTACAAAATTGTTAGTGAAATGTTTCAACTTTCTATAAAAGTCAATTCAATTTACAAAATTCTTCATACAATGCATAAAACTTTTAAAAGCCGTTACTCAAACCATTTACCCATGCCTATATTATATTGACTTCTCTTTAAATAATGGGAAAAGTCTAAAAAAATCCAATGAACTTTAATGTTTGGAATAATTAAGTTCTTGGATAATTTTTTGGAACAAATAAGTCATTGGACAATTTAAAACATGTTAAATAACTCATTGGACAATTTTTGGAACAAATAAGTCATTAGACAATCCAAAACATGTTACATAACTTCTTGGACTTTTCTAAAACATGTTGGATACATTCTTATGACTTGTACAACTAGTTAA
>NC_037544.1:9548158-9550081 GCF_001531365.2 Cynara cardunculus var. scolymus
TGTTTATTTTTTTTAGTTTGAAAAATTACTGACTAAATATATTTTTATTTTAATTAAAATAAATTTTAAAAATCTTTTTTAAATGTAATTTTTTTTTGTTATATTTGTTTAATTTTATAGATCTAAATATTTTTTGGTTCAAAAAATGTTTAGGGACTTAATCGTTCAAAATATGAATGTTCATTGGGTTTTTTTCCGGACTTTTTGTCGCTATTTTACCACATTAACTAGTTATACAATTCATAAGAATGTATCCAACATGTTTTAGAAAAGTCCAAGAAGTTATTTAACATGTTTTGGATTGTCTAAGGACTTATTTGTTCCAAAAAATTGTCCAATRAGTTATTTAACATGTTTTAAATTGTCCAATGACTTATTTGTTCCAAAAAATTGTCCAAGAAGTTATTTAACATGTTTTGTAATGTCCAAGGACTTATTTGTTTCAAATAATTATCCAAAAACTTAATCATTCCAAACACTAAAGTCTATTGGGTTTTTTTAGACTTTTCCCTTAAATAATTACCCTAATCAATAAACAAAGTGAATTACATTCTTCATTTTTCTCATTTGCTTATTTTTTTTATGTTGGTTTCTAAATTTTATAAAATATATTAGTGGTTTTTTCATGCTTTGGAGCCCAAAGGAGTCCCTCCAGTTTTTTCATCGTTAGTTTGGGGTTTGCTAAGTATATCACGTGCTCTTTTTACCTTTACTTCTTATTTTTTTTAAAATAAATAAATATATGAGCTTAATCATTTGAGAACTCCATAATTTTATATGATCGGTGAGATTCATCATAAACCACTAATTTAAGATAATTAATACATTATTTTTAGATAAAAAATCAAATTCCATACACACACATACATACACTCACACACACACACACACACACACATATATATATATATATATATATATACGTCTAATCAAATGAGAACTGTTTAGTTTGTGGTAACTGTGAGGTCCAATCTCAACCACAAATCAACGGATAAATTAGAAAATTAATAATTATGGTAGTTTGAGTTAAAATTATAATTAGAGGGCATATTAGGTATTTTTAAAAAACTTCTCTCTCCTCTCTCCTCTGTTCGACCTCCAATTTCCGGCCTCCGGTGAAATCGGTATCACAGTATATCACAATGGGTATCACATTGTGTATTACAATGGGTATCACATTGTGTATCTTTGTTTTTAAGGTTTGAGTTGGTATCACAATTGTATCATAATATATCACAATGGATATCACATTGTGTATTCTTGTGATTACTTGGTACCTGTCAGATTAATGTTAACCGGAGGCCGGAGATTGGAGGTCGGATACATGAGAGAGGAGAGAGGAGAGAGAATTTTTTTAAAAATACCTAAAAAGCCCTCTAATTATAATTTTAACTCAAACTACCATAATTATTAATTTCCTAATTTATCCGTTGATTTGTGGTTGAGATTGGATCTCACAGTTACCACAAACTAATCAGTTCTCCCTTGAATGAACCCCTATATATATATTTACCTATCCGCTCTCTTGTAACTTATATACACTCCCCACATATTCACAATTAATATGTACACAAGGTGAAATCATTGTGATGAAAACAACCCTTAAATTTTTTTCATACTATGGTGTTTACAATGTGTTCATAAGTGGTAGGTCTAGATTTAGTTTTTACTTTAGTTGGTGTTCACAATATGTTTATAAACAATAACAAATGTCGTAGATTTAGGCTATGTTTGACAAACTAGTTGATAAGTTATTTGATGACTCATAAGCTAGCTCTTAGCTTATAATCTAGCTAGTAGCTGATGATCAAATCATGTTTGACAAAACTAACTGATAAAAAATATAAAATAACTAAAAATAGCATCTTGAAAAATTAATCAATTATAATATTTCAAAATATAATTGAAACAAATCTCTAATAA